>NC_141372.1:11955561-12091517 GCF_963921425.1 Dryas octopetala | reverse complement strand
GTTGTATATACAATGGAAAAGAAAAACATTTAATACATGACTTTCAATAATATAATAAATTTTTTTCCTTAGTATGATGACATGATATAATCGTATCATCCACCCAAGTTTTTCTCTATTTAGTGACTATTTACGTGAGGGGTTGCAAGTCTCTCTCTTTTCTTCATTTTGATTCTCGGTTTATTAGTATGCCTTAATCTATTGTAATCCTAATTTACTTTTCACCATTCTTGAGCACTAACTAAACAAACCCAACTCTCCATTGGCAACTCAAATTGTGCCTTAAATTAAACATTAAGGCCTCATTTGATGTATAGGATTAGATTGAATAGAATAATGGTTAAATTCATATGTATTCAAAGAAGAAATTTTTAACTTGAAAAAAAGAAGATTGACTATTAATTCATAAAGACTTATCCCTTTCAACTCTCCCTCTCCAAAAAAATGGTGGGATTAATGATAAGTTTTCTTTTGTAAATAATTTATTGTTTTCTATCTTATTTCTTCAAATTATAATATATATATATTTTTAAATACACATAAATTTATCTATTTATCATTATCATGCAAAACGTAGAGAGACACTGCCGTGACTCCATGAGGCATGCCCCGCCCATGGAAGTGTTAAGTCTTAAACGTGGCCTGAGTATTTTTAATGCATTAATGCGCTTGCCAGTGAACAGCCTGATATTGCTGCTGATTAGACCTACTAAACTGTAGTTGTTATATATGGACTATGGAGGATCATCATGAGTCCATGGCATTGTCAGTGTCCACAAACTGACAAAAGAGAAACGCAAACCACTGGTTCGATCGAACAAATTGTGATCAGCATTTAATTTTCCCAATGAAAGTCAGGACCCCCAACATTTATGCTCTAATTGCAAAAACCAGGGCATGACATTTCTTATTTCTTTTGTGAGTAATGTTAGGTGAATTATGTCTTGGTATTATCTAGTGTATCATCTCTAATAGAGGTAAGACCCACCAATACAAATGAGGTCCATATTTATATTAGAAAAATGATACATTAAATAGTATCAAAATATAATACCCTCAATATTTTCCTTCTTTTATATATGTAATTAAGATTACACAACAAAAGGTGTCAAATTATCATTCATGATATTAATTTGAACATGTTATCTATATTAGTAACTTAGTAATTAACTTAGTACCAACTTACTAAGCAAATGACAAGTACTTTGAAGCCAAGATATAGTTGACTATTAAATAATCACACATTATTGTAATTTTGTCACGAATTGAATCAAAATATTAACAAACAACAAATGAAGCAAGATTGTGACTATTGTGCAAACACAATTGTATTATTCTCATGTAGTAACAATTTAGTATATAAAAAAATATGGTCAAATTTCATTTTTGGTTTTTGTAGTTTAAGTCAAGTTTCACTTTAGTTCGTGCAATTTCAATTGTTCTGATTTTAGTCACGTAATTTATAAATTGTTGCAATTTGAATATATATTAGTATTTAATTTTATTCATTAAATCGTCAAATGTGTTGCATTTTTTGTCATGTACAAGCCATGTGATTTTTGTTATATACTTTACATACTTTCAGCGATTCAATTGCGAATTTTATGAATTAATGGACAAAAATGCTAACGTACCCTTGAATTGCAATAATTTAAAAATTACAAGACAAAAACTAGAACAATTGAAACTACAGATTCTAAAGTGGAACATTACCCAACTATAGGGATCAAAATGAAATTCAGCCAAAAAAATATTGGACCAGCATTCAAACACCTAAGTTAACATTCAGAGTGCGTTCTAACGCTGGAGGAGGTTTTAACCCCAAAGGGCTAAACTAATTTCTTCCATCCAGTTTAGCACTTTAAACTAAAAAAAAAAAAAAAAAAACCTTTTTTACTAATGCTATATAAAAATAGTTATATTTTAGCAGTACACTGATTCACCCATAAAACTAGTAGTCAAAAGCTAATTAGCAGCTTCTTACAAGCAGGGACGGACGCACGGCCAAGCTTGGGGGGTCGGGCGACCCCCCGAACGGCGGAGCACGAAGGCTTGGACCTCTGGACGGCGACACCAGCGACCCCCCGACGTGAAGAAGGCGACCCCCCGACGTGAAGAAGGCGACCCCCCGACCCCGACGACGGCCCGACGTGATCACGTGAAGAAGGCGACCTCCAGGGCTCCGCTGCTCCAGCCTCCAGCCTTCCAGGTGATGAAACGCCATGAAAGCTCCGCTGCTCCACTGAGAAATTGAAAATTGAAAAACAGAGAGAGAGGAGAAGAGGAGCTGCGTGGGGGCGTGGGCTGCGTGGCCAAAAAAAAAAAAAAAGACTGAATAAGGGGCTGGGCTACTGGGCTAGTGGGCTGGGCTAGTGGGCTGTGTAATTTTTTTTTAACTTCCTACTCAAAACGACGTCGTTTTGAGCTAGGAATTAAAACAAAACAGAATGGCTTTTGCTCCCAGCCACTTCCGCTCTTCGTCAATATCAAATAATCAATCCTATTCATTAACAGCAAACCCAGTCGCCACACAGCCACACACAGAGGTCAGAGCCGAAGTGCCCAACCCAGCCAGCCGTGACGCCGTCGCCCCTGCTGCAGTGCCCGGTCCCTAAAAATTTTGCCGCCGCTTCGCGGCGCCAGGCTCTACCTGGGTTTGACCCCCCAGGTTGGGGATCCTGCATCCGTCCCTGCTTACAAGGCCCCCCCAACCGAAAGGTCTCTCTTTAGTGCATGAAAACATTGTGACTTCTGAAAATAGTCATATCTCAAATAAAATTAGAATTTAAGAAGCATAGGGCAGGTCACTTATAGAGTCCCACAAGATATTCTCTTTCATTCAAATCGAAATTGTAAGAGCAATGAGGTTGACTAGCATGGCCATCATATAACCAAATATCCAACTTTCACTACTATAAATTGAACTTTTTTCCGAAAGTCCTGCAGGCTCTTTTCAAAGAATAGCAACTAAAATCATGCATAGCTGCCCAATTCGTACAAAAGTTATGATAATATATCAAAATATATATATGTTTCCAACTGTTGATTGAGGAGTTTAGGGAGTAAAAATAGGCTTTTTCACTTTCCAAATTGGTCAATAAGAAAATAATTCAAAACCCAACAAAGAACAAAGACCTTTTTGATATGGATATGGATTTCAAAGTGTCGTAGGAAAACAAGATACCACATAATATTGTAGTATGTGCGTTGGGATCCACTTGTGATTCATATGTTGTGTCTCCACTTTGTCTCCCGCTTTTTACTCGAGACATCTTCTCTTGTACTTGAAAATCAAAGCATACCTACGGGTAGGCATGCACTTCAGCATTGACTTAATTCCTTGCCGGCAAATCCACTTGTTAATGCCATGTGTCAAGGTTATATTTATACATATTAATTCCTATACACATGCAAACTTTTAATTTACAATTATCTTCTCTAGAGGAGTACTATATATATATATCTTTGTACTAATATAAGTTCAGACATTTGGAATTTCTAAATTTCAGATTCAGTGTTGAAAATTTATTTGACATCGTAAGAATTAGAGTAGACAATTCATATTGGGTGACGTAAGGGTACGTGTTGTCGTTGAGCCTCATACGTGTATAATGTGTTTTGATAACATGAAAGAAATTGGAGCATTCAATTCAAAACCAAATAACTATGAACGGAGAGGCATGACTCTTCAAAAACCACTAATGAAGGCTATATTTCTTAAATGTGGGATCTTCCCTTAGCAGAAATCACAAAACTGCCAAAAACAACATTATTTCAATCGACATCTAGTTTTTCTACTTTTGTATTTTAAAATGTAAAATCACCATTTAATGGGAACATGCCCTACTCCGCAAGTGGAGTTTGATTACAACAGTGCAATTTATAGTGCGATTAGAAAGTTACCATTCTCTCTAGCTAGCTTACGTATTTGTTCCTAAGTATGTGGTGGCCGGGTCTTGTCAAACTTCATAAGGGTGCATGATTTAGTGTGGCAGTTAAAGCCTTGGCTGTGCAGACTAATGCAAAATACAAGGTTGATCACTTGATCCAGATAAGTATAAGAGAGTTAAGGAATTCAAAGAAGGGGATTCAGTGGTCGTCATTCTGAGGAGATGAGAATGGTTTCCTGTTGATGCCTACAAAAAACTAAAGCTTAAGAAATATGGTCACTACAAAGTGCTTGAAAAGTCAATAAACATTTGGTCTCCTGGTGGCTGGTGTCCAATCTTCCCTTTGTAGGAGGAGTTCCTAAGTTCAAGTTGTTAGGAATTAAGGGAAAAATTCCCTAGCCCAAAATTGCAAACCTTAATGAGAAAATAGATGCGGAAAAATACCGACACATAAAGACGATCCACTAAAAGATGAAAGAAGAAGAGTACAAATTGAAGAACTGATAAGTTCTTCTAATCCCTCTTAGGTAATCTCTCACTCCTCTCAACCATTCTCAATAGAGAACCCAATTACACTTAAAAAGCTCACAAACACTAAGACTAAACTCAACAGAGAACCCAATTACACTCTTTCTAAATAATCACACACTAAGACTAAACTCTAAAGGCCTATATTAATTTATAGTAGGAATAGTTGTGCTCTTCAAGTTCCTATAGGATTAGTATTTCTCTAAGGAAATTACTTCCAAAAAAAGTAAAGTCCACTCCAATAAAAATTGGAAAATCAAAATTAATAAGGAAACCAAATCCTAATTGGAAACCAAAACCAATTTTAACAAGGAAACCAACTTCAACAACAATGCCTAAGTTATTGATCTTCCAGATACCATGGGGAATTTCCAGGTCATTTAATGGAGCTGACCTACCTATATGAGTTTCATGCTGATGATGATTGTTATATCGAGAAGATAACGTACTCGAGGTTGAGTTCTTTACAAATGAAATGGACTGATGATGTAGAGCAACTTGCAAAGCAGTTTATGCAGCGCCTTGACATACGTTAACAAAAAAAATTAGCTTTTAATTAGCAAATTTGCATCTTGGCATTGTGGTGTCCGATTTGGGCCACATATTATGTCGATTCAAATGGAATGACGAAATGAGTTAAACTTAAGGTTCTTTTTTCATACGGGTGATTTAGCTTAATTAATAAGATCACTTATTAGACCAAAACAACATTTTGAGCTTTTATGAATTTTTGAAAATTTCCCAATTTTTCGTGTTTAGTCTTTTTTTATTTTTTTTGAGAAGAGTGTTTAGTCTTCTATGTTAACTAGATTTGTGTGATGATTAGATTTCTAGTCTTATAGAAACTTATCTCTAATCTTGGCCAGAAACCACCATTTGGGATTACAACAGGCTTCACCAAATTTTGAGTTACTTAAATGACCATTTTTTAATACAGTTTATTAATTAGCCAAAATAACTATATATTTTAAAGATAAAACTGTAAAATAAAATAAAAGAGCGACAGTTACCAAAACACAAACCCCCTATCTTCTCTAATCTCTCTCTTTCCCTCTCTATTTTAAGAAAGCAAATCATGTTATATAACACAATTACCCAAAAAAAAAAAGCTTAACAACATCTATACTACGACAAATAAGTTAGGGATTGTGTAGCTAGTTTAGAAAAATATGGTAAAATAAACAATTTTATTTAAGAAGAGTAAAACAATAAAATAATATTTTAAATTAAAATTCAACAAATGAGTTGCAATCTTTGCAGTAAAAAACCAAAATAATATAACCAAAACTAACATGAAAAAGACAAAAACATAATATCTTCTTCTACCTCTTCTTTTATAGGGCGATCTTACAGTGCGTGGGGTTGGGAAACTTACAAAGGGTGGGAAGCAATTAAGAAGAAAGAAGAAGATGGGGGAGTCGACCGTTTGACCAATGATGGGGTTTGATCGGTGGCCTGGTGATCTGCATTTTTTATTATGTTTTTCCTTTTTCATTTGAGTTTGGTTTTTTATTACTATTTTGAAAGCTAAAGTTTTTTGTTTTGTTTATAAAGTTTATACTTTAACTACCATAATAGTTAGGGTAGAGATAATGACAGCACACTATAATAGACGGCATTAGAAACAAAATATAAAAAAATAAACCTAGTGGGCTATATATAAAGTGGACCAACTTGTCAATCCAATCAAACTGTAAAAAAAACTTCCATGTAACGAGTGTATATAATATTGTGTCTATTTCTCTTATCATGTGTTAAATTACATGGTAAGAAAGATAGATATAGAGAATGTATACAACTGTGATAGGTAAGTTTTTTCCTGAAACTGTAAAGTATAGTTTTTAAATATTAATTGAAATTAACAATTGATCAATATAGTTTAAAGACATTAATTGTAACAAAATAAATTTAAAAGAAAAAAACTCAAGTTTAAAGACATTAGAAATAAGCTTTATTTTCATTCCGATTTCTAACATTAGTAAACATATTCGGAACCAAATCATTCACACCCTGATTCTTTTATTCTTATTCATTCTCGTTCCGATTTTTGCTCATTAATTTCAATTCCAGTTTAATAAGCATGCTCTTAAATATGAATAACTTTAACATACAAATTAGTTGTGCATGTGTATCTTTGAATTTTAGTTGGTATTAGTTTTTCTTGTTTTGAATTATGCTAAACTATAGCAATAATACTAAGTTACTAACTTTTATCTGTTTCTTATATCTTGTAGAGATTTCTTTCAATCTTACTTTATGCATAAATAAAATACTTTAATAGTTAACTTTAACTTTAGAAATCATATATTAGCAAACTTTGTCTTGTGTTTTCTTTGTTTCCTTATACATGTTCTAATTTTTTTTTTCCATGTCTATGAATAACGGTCCATTTTAAAATCTCATCTTGTGTCCCAAATTGATCTCAGGGACGAGCCCGGCCTGCTCTTTGACACTTTTTGACACATTCACTACTAATGGTGTCAATTTATCCAACCATTTGCATGTATTTTTTCTTTTTTTGGCCAGGCAACCATTTGCATGTATGAAACGCTCTTTCTCTCGACAAGGTAGTTTGGAAGAGACATTTACCAACCATGATAAAATTTGACATATTCGATCTCATTGGTTTCAACTTACAATGCACAATCTACTTTCCATGACACACGAGAAGGTGGGATTAACCAAGGAAACCAAAAGGTCTAACATCCATCATTTTGTTTTTTAACATGTACCCACAACATTTTACTTGATTTGCTTTCCTGAACAAGAAAAATTTACCTATAACAGGGAAAGGGGCTAACTTGATATCCCAAGAGATATATTATGTCTTGAAATTAGAGAAATTGTTATGTGATGAAGTATAAAAATATATATGTTATCATGTTATTAGATTGAGATACCAAATCAGCTATATCTCTGTTTCAAAAAAAAAAAAAAATTCTTCCAGAACTATGCAATATAGACCATAACATTGCCTAATTTTTTGTCTTTCCTTTTGTCCATCTAGATATTAGTTTAGTGGTATATGAATCCATCCCCAGATAACAAATAAGGGTTTGTTTGGTAATGTTTTACAGAATAATTTTTTGAAAACTGTATCTAAAAATAAAAACGAGTAATTGGATTCTGCATTCTCAAGATTTGAGAAGGTGTCTGGTGAAATGATTTCAAAACAGTGTTATAAAAACAAAAACAACGAAAACGCGTCTGGTACTAACATTTGTATAATGAATTTAAAAAAAAAAAAACCGACCTAACAATAATATTTAAAAAATTATTTATGTAAATGGATATTATATTCACAAGTGTAATAGTTATTTTATTATATATTAACTAAATTATTAATTCCTTTTATAAAATGTTTTATATTTGCAAGGGGATCCTCTACTTGTATTGTGGAAGTTTCTGAACCTTTCCAACATGTTCTCATATGGAGGTGAAAAGCCTTTCTAATACAAAGCCATTCGTTATCCCCCACCTGCAACCCATCTCTTCCCCACAGGATTTTCTCACCTTCTCACCATGCCGAAAGGCTTTACTGTCTTCCAAAACCAAGCTGAAACAAACCTACTTACAGTTTCAGCTTATTTAACCCCATAAATCAAATTAAACCCATTCAAAAAATTAAGAAAGACCCAGAATAGTCAAATTCGACCAACTCATCGATTGTGATAATTTTCCCCATTCATCAAGAGGAGAAATGGGTAAGATCCAAGAAAAATTGAACATTATATTTCTCTTGGCCTTCATCTTCAAATCCCTCTGTAAAATGGTCATTAAATCCAAAAATTGGCATAGGTGCTGAATTCCTGAAATTGCATAACCCAGAATGAGGAAGAAGACAAAGGAAAGTAGTTAATTTTTAGTAATGATGAAGAAGTGATAAGGGTTCTCAACCAAAAAAAGAAAAAGAAAATAAGTTATAAGGGTTGCAGGAAAACAACTAGTAGAGGACCGTGTTTTTCCATTTGAATAATTGTATCATGTGATCTCTAAATCCTCTGAAAACATCATTTACTCGTTTTGCAAATTTACACTATAAAGTAAAAAACAGTATCCCGCATTCTTCAAAGTCATTTTCTCAATACGGCTTACCAAACATATTTTCTTTGTAGTTTTGTTTTGTAAAACAGAAAACCGTTTTGTGAAATGGTACCAAACGCGGTCCGTCGTTTTTTGTTTTTTGTTTTTTTTTTTTTTAAACATATGTTTAATAACTTGCATATCCATATTATATATATATATATATATATATATATATATATATATATATATATATATATATACCTCTGAGGTTCAATATTTTAATGTTGGCATATTTTGTGAACATAAACACAATATAGTCCATATTGGGTCTAAATTGTTGAGTGAAGTCTTTGCTAAAAAAATATACGATCGATGACTCAACTAACAAAGCAGTTGTCGACATAAAGCATTTATATATATCTCAAACTATTTTGATTGTCTTCTGCACTAATCTTACACTCAAAACAAGATTTCAGTAGCAGAGACTTTGCTGAAGTCTCGAATAGTGAAAGGACCTAGAGTCACACGAGGATCATAAGAGCATTACATGAGGCTCACGAGAGCATCACACGAAGATTGTTAAAGCCTAGCTTGTAGGCCTAATTCATCCTTAAAATTGGTTTGTAAAGGGAGGATTACCCTAGGTTTATACATTATACAAATCAACTGTATCCTAGATGTGGAATATTTAATGTTGGAAAATTTAATATTTAAATTATTAATTTTCTTATTTGGATAAATAAAAATACAAAGAAAATTTGGGAGTTGTTTGCCATATACCAATTATATATCTTTTGAATAAATACAAGTGACATCTACTAGGAAAAGGTTCCTATGGGCTGCAGTAATAATGAATGAGTGTGTCTTAAAACAAAAAGGTATACTATCACTTTTTCTTAACAGGCACAACCCTTCCAAAAGGCACTTCATCTTCTATAAATTAATACTCAACCCATTTGTCATTTCAAAGAAGAGACATTTGAGACAGGAGATAAAAGAGTTAAAAGTGATTTGTGTTTTATTCAAAGTTACTTATTGACAGAGATCAACATATATAATGTGTTAATTTGTTGTTTCTTATGGATTAGAGTACTACTTTCGCAAGAAGAAAGATCGTTGTATCATGGGAGACGATTGCTAATTCAAACCTTGAGGCACCAGTGAGGTGCAATCTCGTCTTAAGGACATAGTATCAAATACTAGCTGGCCAGTTTGCTAAAGCTTGAAGATAATTTATTAAGGTACAAAGAATGAGTATTGTAGCAAATGGAGCATTGTTTTGCTTTGGGTTGTAAGTCTCAATATTCTTGCACATTGTTTACTATTCAGCTTTAGGAGATGGCCGGAGGGTCGAGTTCAATGTTCTTTGAAGCTTTAGGAGATGGAAGGATGGAGAGAGAGTGAAGGTTGCACCACTACAACATAAAACGTCATTCATAGCACTCAAAAAACGCTATAAAAGCCATATAATAGCATTATCAAAAACGCTATGACAGCCGACGTTATAATAGATCAAACTTTTCTATAGCATTTTTGGAATGCTATCAAAGAACACATCTATTATAGCATTTTCAAACGCTATAATAGATCTACTACTATAGCGTTTCTAAAACGCTGTAACATACAAGAAACGCTATTATTGGGATGCTACAATATTTTATAATAGTGTTTTTGCGTTTTTATAATATTGTGTATAATAGCATTTTTGAATGCTATTATATGTATCTTTTATAGCTTTTCTTAAATGCTATTATAATCATTACTATAGCATTTTAAAACACTATCATTCTTTTTTTCCAAGCATTTAGTGAACGCTATAGTAGTTATTGTTGATATTTTTTTGTGTCTCCCAAATTATTTTTCTTTGCATTTTAATGTAAACTTGATATAAATAATATATGCAATGACAAAATAATTAAATTAAAAAATTTCATTATATGACCCAAAATAACTACATGGTCAAATATACAAAAGTACCAAAATATAAGCTTATATTGTTGAGCTAATAAAAAATTATACATTTTACAATAAAAAGGAATTAACATAACATTCTCTCAAAATAACTTGATAACATGTTCATCAAATGCCTAACTCGTACATGCTTCAACTAAAAACATCCCCACTAGATCAAACCTGTACATGTCCCAAATTCCTGAAAAAAGCTGCCACAATCAAACTTGAATGTCAAAACAATGAAAAAAAAAAACACAAAATCTCAAGTCCCTCGCAATAGAAAGTAGACTCTAAATGTTAGTCTTAAATAATTGGCAAAGATTATCTTCTATATATATATACAATTAAAGCTACAAATAGCAGCCACTTTTCATTAGAAGAATCAGGACTTGTACATAAATCTTCCAACTTCATATTTCACTCAATCATTCACTTTCATTATTTCATTAGCAAGTACAACTACTAACAACAATCACACTATGAATATCTTAATTTTACAAAGGAAAAAAATGAATTTGATCAATAAGCTAATTTAGGTAGTAGTTTTGACACTCACGGTTAGTGTTTTACACTTAGAACACATCCTTCTTCTTGCCAAATTCAATATTAGATTTCCACATATTGCAAAAAAGAAATTAACAACCTCAAAAAGTAAAGAAGAAGAAAAAGAAATGGATAACATCAACTTTCAGTTTGATAATACGTGACAAACTACAATATTATGAGCATGTAATACATTGCCTTATGTAATCAACATAGAAGCAGTAGCAAGAAGAGTGAAACTTTCCATAAATGGTAGCAACTTACACCAAACACTATTCTTCTCATTGGACCATTGTATTTGATTTGGACATTGAATAGGCCTAAAATGCCTTCAATATTATGCTAGAAATAGCATTATTTGTAGAATTTGGCCCAGACCCAAACTCTTACAAGGGCACAATCTGAAATTTGCAGACATATAAATGTGTCAAGAAATGCATACCAGATCCAACTGCATATATAAATGCAAGCCCTTGGCCAGACAGCTTCAGTCTTAGAAATCCCTATAGTGACATTAACATGGCAGTCAGATAAACAAAAGAAAACAAAAATGAACGTGCTTTGAGAAACAAATTAAAGAGACAAAATAAAAAATGATTGAGAAGCAATTCAGAAACTCCTCAATATATATCTCACCTCCGCACCAGGAATAGCATTATGTGACCTTTGATCAATTGTATTACAGACTTTAACATCATTGACAGAACAAAGGAATGCATCTGGCTACAAAAATTATAACAAATTCCCATAAAAATTCAGTTGATGAAGACAAAAATTGAAGCTGACATAAAACAATTACTCAGTTAAACAATGAACAATCCCAAATGGACAAGTTAGCTATACCTGGCATAAAATCTCTCCACCAAACATTGCCAAATCAATCTGTCAAAAAAGAAGAATCCATACATAAGTTATATACAGTGGTTGGGATCAAAAGCTATGCAAATGTATTAAGAAAATGCCTTATTGACAAAAATTTGGCATGATTAAAATCACAAATCGGTAGAATTCTTGCAATAGAAGGTGCAGCAATTCCAACAAATCCATCACCTGGAACACTATTGTGAAAAACTATGCTACTGACTTTCTTGCCAAAAAGCCACTGCCACATGCCTACCTCATTTTCAGGAACAAAAACATTTTCTATTTCGATCGACCCAGACATAAAGCACATTGAAGCTAACATTTATTCATCAGTCAGTACACATGTAATAGCAACAACAAATACACGCTATTGATCATCAATCAGGCTCAGTAAGAAACTGTTCTATGTATTTTATTGATAATAAAAACAAGAATCACCCTTTGGTTACAACACACTTTCTACAAGACTCTTGCAACTTATTTTATTGATAAAATGGTAAAGACAAGCAGCAAAAACGATTGGCATTTTGTGAACAATCTAGTTTAGAACAATATCGAACTAACAAAATTACCAGTAACATCTTTTCTTTCTTTGACCTGACTGGTAACATATTTTCATGAATCTCATTATTGGTAACATAAAAAACAGTTGTAAAATCTAAGACAAGCAACAGGGCTGTGTTAACATGAGAACAATTTAGGGCAAGTAGAATCTCACTAGTGAGAACAACATTGAGCAAGAGAACACCCTAGAATCAATTTGAAAAATGAATGTCAATCATAATTCACAAAAGAAACCTGGACAACCCACTTTTCAAGATTGCCATGAGATGAGATTGAACAACCAACAACTTGGTGAAGTTCCTTGAATATATTAACCAGACTGGACACCCTCTGGGCCAGAGAAAGACAGACCCATAGCCGTTGAATCCCGTAGGAAAATGGAGTTCACTTTTATCTTCTCATTGAAAACTAGCCACGGATATGGAATTTTAGTTTCCCAAGCATTGACAGAGTTCTAGAAAAACGACAAAGAACAGAAAATCAAACTGACATGTAATCAAGGGCATTACTTTATATTGATGATACATTGATGAGATGTACAAGAATGCTTACCGAGTATAGCAACACCTGGCCATCCTCCATAATTTTCAGTGAAAATGACTTTTCATTGTGCTGCATGTCCAGTTATGTCAGCCCTCAAGAAAATCATACAAGAGGAAATGAATCATATAATGCTTATTGGGACAAATCAAATTTTATATATATACACACACAACAAACAGACACTGGCACAATATTTAGCCAATTGAGGACCATGTAGCCAAACTGTGGTTGATAAAGCATTTTTAATTACTTTCCTCTGACTATTGTAAGTTTACTTCCCAATTGATTAAAAAAGCCTGTATTCATCATGGCGTAAACATGATGAATACAATAGATAGAGGAGATTGACAGCATCAAGAACTTAGAGAAATAATTAGAAAATATTATAATCTAACAAAAACACGGGAAAAAAAAGCGCCATGCTTACCACAACAGAGCAAATTCCAGGATACAGGCCATAGCAAATGACTGCACGGATAAGATGCTCATCATAGCTCCATTCATTATAGGTGGTTGTGTAGGCATCAACAAGATTAGTATCTTTGACCCGGACCATGATATGGGTCCTGACCCAGAATGATAGCCTTGACCCGGTCAAAAGGGGTGGAGTTGAGAGTGTTGAAGATCAAGTGAGTCAGAAGATATATGGGAATGTCATCGCCACGGCCGCCGCAAATCTCACTCTCAATGAACTTGCAGAGGTTCTTAGCGTAATGCCTCCACCCACGTCTCCTCCACCAGCAGCTCCTCTACGTCTCCTCTAAATCAGATTTTATTTTTATTTATTCAAAAAGGAAATGAAATGAAAATGAAATTTGGGTTTAATTAATTTCTTTACCTTTGGACTTGGAGTTGGAGACTCTGTCGGAGCAGATAGTGAGATTGCATCTGGCTTTGGCAAGCAACTTTTGGAATTCCATGCGTGACTTGTGCTCGGCGGTGAGGGTAGAGGCGCACCATCAGATTCGCATTTGGTTTGAGCAGATCCCCAAACTCAGATTTGTCAAAATCCCTTTACCCTAGCCCTAGAATCGAATCAACTTACTCAGACACAATAGAAGTAAAGAAAAATTAAGCGAGACGAAGAGGATGAGGACAGAGAAGGAAAAGATGAGATTTGAGTTTTTGTTTTTTGGATTTACAAAACGTATAAAATTTAAAAGCACCGCTTCTTTTTTCATTAGCCGCTAAAGCACAACGTGTTTTTAAAAAAACGCTATAGTAAAAAACATCCCCACGCGAAGACCAAACTTTCATAGCGTTTATTAGTTAAATTGCTATTACTATCTTACAATTTATAGCATTTCCAAAAAGACGCTATAATCATAAGCTATTAATATAGTCTTTTGTTGTAGTGCACTCTGCATTTCCGAGGCTCTGGGTTCTGAGATCTAGGGGGAGAGGCAAATTGAGAGAGATAGGCAAATTGAGAGAGAGAGAGAGAGAGAAGATGCGAGGGAGGGGCTTCTCGACCGGTGGTTGGGGAGGGAGCTCTCAACCGGTGGCCGGAGAGGGGGAGGGAGGAGGGTTTGGGGGCTGCGGGGTTGCTAGCCTCTTTTTTTTTTTTTTTTTTTTTTTTTTTATAGTTCAATTATTTTTTCAATTTTATATAATTTTTAAAGGTTTTATTGATTTTTTTTTATCCATGTGATTATTTTTAAAACTAAGTCAACACTTAGTGGTGGGGTTCGCGCGTGTCACGTCAGCGCCACATAGGCAGATAATGACCCTTCTAATGGTTAGAGTAACGAACATATATACTCAATTGATGCAATATTGAAGTTGATATATATACCCAAATGAATTTTTTTGAACATGAGATACCAAATTTAAAATAGAGATATAGTGAAAGTGTATAATTGTAATTTACCCTAACATTTAAGTGTCACTACATCCACTACATTGACAAAAGAAAAAAAAAACAACAGACAATGTGAATATAAGGATTTTTTGCCCTTAAAGGTTTTGAGTATTTATAAAGTTGGACAACTTTTATAAGTTTAAATTGTTTAATAGTGGAATTAGTTGTTGGGGTCACAAAAAAAAAAAGAATTAATTACTATAGGATGCATGTTATGCATCCTATTTAATCTTTAGTGCACCAATTAATTATATTTAACAACAAGGTAATTATCAGTTGCATTGCACAAGCGGGTGACAGCTGACTTATTTTGAAATATGGTCAATTGCCATTTTTTTTTTCTCTCTCCCCGCTATGTCTCTTATTCTTTCCACTTCATCATCTTCTTGTTCTTCTTCTTCGCATATCTGGAACTTTTTTTTTTTTTTTTGTCAAAAGATCTAGAACTCAGATCTAGAAACTGTGAACTGAAATTGTAAAGTAAAAAATTCAAACTGAAATCAATTTTTTTAGTTTATTAACTGTGTTAGACAACTAAAACTACGACTTTATAAGAGTGTTCTCCATAATTGAAACTGCGAGTAAAAAATTAAAACTCCAGTGAAAATTGAAACTTTTTTACAATTAAATTTGTTTACATAGTGCTGAAACTATTTTAGGTTGTGAGTGAGTTTATGTTACCTAAAAATTAAATTTATAGTTTTAGGTGGGTTGATGTTACTTGAAAATTATATTTATGGTTATTAGTGGGTTGATGTTATCTTAAAATTAAATTTGTGAAATTCAGTATTTTTTATTAACTTTTTGGGTTGTGAGTACCTTAAAAGTTAATGAACTCAACAAAAAAAAAAAAAAAAACAGGAAAAAAAAAACAGTGGAATTAGTTGTTACCAAAACACACGGTGCTAATATGGTCCACCCGGGGTCCAAACAAAGGCAACTCAACATGTCAACTCTATGGATCCCGTCGAATATGGATAACTGCCGGATGCAACCCAAAGGTACCAAACGCTTCTTAATTTCATTATTACTATTAGTGCCACAGCGTCAAAGCAATGCGTTTAATTGCAAGTTGGAACTGCACATCTATCGAATGGCCTTTTTTTCCTGGTGGAAGTGTTATCCACGTGTTATAGTGCGTGTGGATTTAAAACTTTGATTATTATTATTATTTTTATTTTTGGCTACAATAATCTGACAAAAGCTAGCAATGCAAGGAGAGCTCAGAGCTTGGCCTATAAATTGAGAACAACCCACTTGCCTCAGATTCAGCATTACTAGACCAACACAACAACCTTAACTGCAGCCATCCTTCACAAGTCTCTGTCTCCCTCCCCCCTTCCTAGTTTAGAGAGAGAGAGAGAGAGAGAGATGGAAACGGAACAAAGGAGGCAGCTGCAGAATCACAAAGTTGAGAGCATCAACGTCTCTGAAATGGGTGATCATCAAGAGGTGGTCAGTGTTGATTGGAGAGGCAGACCTTCCAATCCTACCAAGCATGGTGGTATGAAAGCTGCTGCATTTGTTCTTGGTAGGCCCCACCTATATATTCCTTGCTATTCTTGTTCATCATATTCCTCGATCGTCGATCGATCCTCTAGTTAATTACTTATTTCAGTTCGACTTTTTATAAATAAAGGAAACACTACCACATCATTTTAGTTTACATATATATGACATTTGATTATTTATTTGTCATAATTGAATTGATGATAAAATTGGTATATATGTATGTGTATAATTAAAATATATATATAATTTGCAGGGCTTCAAGCATTTGAGATAATGGGAATTGCTGCAGTTGGGAACAACCTTATAACATACGTGATAAATGAGATGCACTTCCCTCTATCTGAGGCGGCGAACATAGTGACAAACTTCATTGGAACTGTCTTTCTCTTGGCCCTTCTTGGTGGCTATCTCTCCGACTCTTATCTTGGGAGTTTCTGGACCATGCTTATCTTTGGCTTTGTCGAACTTTCGGTACTATAGCTATACTATATATTCTCTCATTTCACCATTACCTTTTTTCCCTTTCGGCCCATCAATTACTTCAATTTTAATTTTGTCTCTCTCTTCGATCTATACCCATCCACACTAGCTACCACTTCCAGGGCCTCACATCTTACCAGATGGTTTATGTTAAAAAGATATCTCACATCGAAAAAGTAGAGTAATATTCGACAATATATAAAGTTTTCGTTCTCTCCATTCATTATCAATTGATTGTAGTTGAATATATACCTCTACTTTTAGATTTTATTAGAGCGCATGCTACCTATATGTCAAACTAAATGGCTCTAAGTCACACGTATCATAATTCATATATAGTTGCCACGCTGTTGACAATAGAACATGTTCATATTTTTTTATACATTATATATATATATGTAAAGGACTCTTTATTTCTTAATTGGGTTTCACTTGACAGTTTTTCTGATTAATTATTTGCAGGGTTTCATCTTACTATCAGTCCAAGCTCATCTTCCCCAGCTAAAGCCACCCCCATGCAATAACACAGCAGATATTGGAGAACAGTGTACTGAAGCAAAAGGGTTCAAGGCATTAATCTTCTTTGCGGCACTTTACTTGGTGGCATTGGGGAGTGGGTGTGTCAAGCCCAACATGATTGCTCATGGAGCTGACCAGTTCATGATCACCAGTTGTAGTGGCAAACAATCCAACAACAAGCTCATCTCCACCTACTTCAATGCTGCCTATTTTGCGTTTTGCATGGGAGAGCTCATTGCCCTCACACTTCTTGTGTGGGTCCAAACCCATTCTGGAATGGATGTTGGGTTTGGAATCTCAGCAGCTGCCATGGCAATGGGGTTGATCAGCTTGGTCTCTGGTACCCTCTATTACAGGAACAAGCCCCCCCAAGGAAGCATTTTTACCCCCATTGCTCAAGTAATATTATTGAACTCATTTTCACTCTCTACCCAATGTTGAATAATTAGTCTTCTCTAAAGATTCTTGTGTGTCAATTAATTATCAGGATTGATTATAGTATGTTAATAATACATATATTGGACCCTTTATCCCTGCAGTTACATATAATATAATCGGTTTTTACTGTTTTGATTAGCATGCATAGCTATGCAATTTTGTATGCTTATGTGACTAAAAAAAGATTATTACACATGTGGGTTATCGAATTCGAATAATATAAGATTCTACATGCATGTAGACAAATAACTAAGCAACATGTGATATTTTTTTTGGTGATACATACATGTGATATTTTGTGATATCCTACTCGCTTTATATATGCACGGTCCTCTAGATATAGCAAAAGTAGCTATAATATTAACAAAATAATTGTTAAAATAATTCTATCTATTTGTTATTTGTCGTTAAATATATTATATATTCATACTTTTTTAACAAGTCAAAAACTAAAAATAGTATGATATATAATTGTAAAACATGAGATCAGTCTTCCTACTTTTACTTTCATTTTTCTTAAGAGGGTACTATTTCCACCCCATTCATATTTTCCTACCCACCACATATTTTCATTCCTTTCAAAAAATTTAAAAAAATATTAATCTACTTATTTCAGCTCTGTTATTCCTAAATTACCCCCATCTATATATATATTTTTTCCTCTTCTCGATCTCCACCCTAATCATATATATCTTTCAAAAAGGGAAACAAAAGAAAGCGGCCATGGCTTCCAGTGCTGCACCTCTACGGTTAGCCTATTTGCACATGCCGATGTATTGAATGGAAGATCTCCATGACTTTTTTTTCTTTTCATATATGATACATAGCTTCAATTTCCTACATTAGAAATATGATTTTGCTTGAATCTAATTAATGCTCTCATAAGGTGGGGGTTCCTATCGATGTGCAATCCCTACAGATGAGTTGCCAAGATGGATTGTCATGGCTACATCCATTGCAACCTTGAGTTTTTTTTTTTTTTTTTTTCATTTTTAAAAATTTAAATGTGTCCATTTTAGTGTCACGTGCTCTTTTCTTAATTCTTCTAACAAATTCACGAATTCTAACTTACATCATCTAATGCATGCACGATTAAATCGTAATATTTTCAGATATTATATACATTGGTGTTTCATATTTTCTACTATATCATTTTTCAGGTTTTTGTGGCTGCAATACTAAAGAGAAAGCAGGTTTGTCCATCTAATCCACAGTTACTTCATGGAAGCCAAAACAATAATGTGTCAAATGACAATACCACTCTCTCTTCTGACGTTGGCAGTCTTCTTCATACTGAAAAGTTCAGGTAAATAAATTCATTTCAAAATAATACTGCTAGTTGTCGTCTTTATTAACTGATTGAGAGTATGTTTTTTACCACTTCCCCAATTAAAGAGAAATACAAGATATATTAAATAGTTTTAATCTCTTAATAAATTAAGAAAATTTTCACTTACATTACATACCATATATAGCGCGCGCACACACACATATATATAAGGGTTTTGACAAATTAATAAATGATCATCAGGTTCTTGGACAAGGCTTGCATTAAAATTGAAGATGGTACAAACACAAAGGAAAGCCCATGGAGATTGTGCACCATCACCCAAGTTCAGCAAGTGAAAATTCTGCTTTCAGTTATTCCAATTTTTGCTTCCACTATAGTTTTCAACACCATTCTGGCTCAACTCCAAACCTTCTCAGTCCAACAAGGAAGTCTCATGGACACCAAACTCACCAAATCCTTCCACATCCCTCCAGCTTCACTCCAATCCATCCCTTACATCATCCTCATCTTCCTTGTTCCTCTCTACGACATTTTCTTCGTCCCTTTTGCCCGAAAATTCACCCGCCATGACTCTGGAATCACCCCATTGCAGAGGATCGGATTTGGCCTATTTTTTGCAACATTTTCAATGGTCGCAGCTGCCATCATGGAGGAGAAGAGAAGGGACGCAGCTGTAAATTCAAACAAAATACTGTCCATTTTCTGGATCACCCCACAATTTTTGATCTTTGGGTTGTCAGAAATGTTGACTGCAGTGGGCCTAATTGAGTTCTTTTACAAGCAATCCTTGAAGGGGATGCAAGCATTTTTAACTGCAGTGACATATTGCTCATACTCATTTGGGTTCTATCTAAGCTCCCTATTGGTGTCTTTGGTGAATAAGATCACCTCATCAGGGTCTTCAAGTGGTGGTTGGCTTGGTCACAATAATTTGAACCAAGACAGGCTAGACCTTTTCTATTGGTTCTTGGCAGGGCTTAGCTTCCTCAACTTCCTCAACTATCTATTTTGGTCCAATTGGTACTCTCACAACCCATCTTCATCATCAAGTGCAGTACCACCTCAGCATGAGACTCACATGGAGGAGGATTATAACCATTATAGATTTAATAATAATATTGGGGATAACCATAATATACCATAGATTAAATTAATGACATATGGATATCATATATATAGGCAAGGGTTGGTCGTGTTATTAAGAATTGTGAAGGAAGCGTTCTATTGAGGCTCTCATATGTATACTTTTTGTAATATATATGTATAGAACATATATATGCTATGCATAAGGGCACCCTCTAGTCTTGGAGTTAATCCATCTCATAAATGTTAAATAAGGAAAAATTAGTCAACAATATCAAGTTAAAAATAAAGATAGCTTTTTTCATTCATTTTATTTTCTTATCCAAGAAAACACAATGCATGTAAAGGAGATATAACTTACTTTATAGGACTAGCTTCCAAGAACTTTCATGAGTCGGTCGGTGCCTAAAGATGTATATGGGAATGTGTCAATTATAAAAAGATTCAATTTATGACATTTCTTTATAAGGAATTTGAGTTGATAAGAAAAGGAGGATCTTGTGGCTTATCTTTTGAATGTCAAAGGGAATTAATAAGCAAGTGGCCGGGCAGGTGATGATTTGTTACTTGAAAGATCGGGTTCTTTAATTTAGAGGAAAACTAACTACCTTGATGTGATGCAAGCATATGGAACATGATAATGAATGAGCCTATTAATAAAGTCAAAAAGAAAAAGTGATCCAGAGAGAGAGAGAGAGAGAGAAGAGAGATGTACATGTAATCAATTAGAAAATATACTAGAAGAGAAGTTTGTTCCCATTTTCATGTTGTTCGTCAATCATATACCTTTCTACAAAGAGACATGTCTCAAACATGTTTTGATGTTGGTGCTGTAGGGTCCTCCTATCTTTCTGAAACCATTGGCAAATTGTACATCCATATGTTGGCCAAAAGATAAGCATGTTGGAGGAGAGGGTCCACCGGCCCCCAACCCCAAAAGAAAGCTAGTAGCTATTCATGGCAGGTTCCTCCATCGCTCACGGATCTGATAATAGCTTGCACCACTTGCACCAAAATAAAAACCAAAAAACAAAAAAAAACTTGCACCACCACAATGAGGAGTGAGGACTATGTAAGAGGTAGGGGAGGATGGAGTACAATAAGCACAAGATCCTATTTTATTGTTGTGACTCCTATCATTTCCTTTGGGTTGGTTATATTATGTTAAATGCCATGCTGGACATAGCCGATGTCTAATTTTTAATATACAGTGGGAGGATGGTGGGTGGGTAAGGGATCTGCAGGGTGTTCTCAAATTTTTTGTTTTTGTTTTTTTTTTTAAAGGTTTGATATTTTTTGTTTTTTTACCACATGACATAAATTTGGTGTCTATATCATTAAAAATGTCACATTAGCTACATACAATTACAAAATATGATTTAACATTTTTTTGGACATAAATCGGACGTGCTATTTTTTTAAGTTTTCGTTAGTTAATGTGTAAATTCAAAATCTTTTTTATTCATAAACCAACTTGAAATAATCTTTATAATTGATAGATGTATTTGTATTTGAGCCAAAAAAAAATGTAAGGGAGAAAAAAAAGAACTACAATAGTCTTTTAATTGAATAATGTGACAAGTAAATAATGAAGTGGCCGTCAAAGCTATACAATTTAAAATCACATTTTTTTTTTGTGGTTAAAAATGATCTTTCTTTTTGCTATCAATTTAATGGATGATCTGAAGCCACAGAAGCCATTGTTTATTGACTTGCTATATTTTAAGTTTCATTAATTAATATGTGAATTTGAAATCTTTTTTTGTTCATAAACTATTTAAAATACCCTTTATAATTGATGTATATATTTGTACTCGGAGAAGAGAATATGTAAAGGAGAAAAAGAGAATTACAGCAGTCATTTGATTGAATACTGTGGCAAGTAAATAATGAGGTGGCAGGTAAACCTATACAGTTTAAAATCTTTTTTTTTTTTTTAAAGGGGGGGTTAAAAATGATCTTTCTTTGAGTTATCAATTTAATGGATGATATGAACCCATTGTTTCATTTCAAGACAGAAACGGCATAACCAAATTCAATTATACAAACAAGCTTTAAGCAACTCAAAAGGAGGGAGAGGAAACTATTATAGCAGTAATAACCATGATGGTAAGTAAGAACATTACAGTTTCAAATACCCATTTTCTTATGTTCCAACTCCACGCATGGCATTACCAATGGGTTCTGAGTTACAAGGTCACACTGAACCTTTTGAACAGGTACAGCAAAAGCAAGAAGATAGATAATATTGGAGCTAAGGAGCCTCTTCATCATTCTCAGCTGTTCCCCCTTTGAGATGCAAGTGTTTTTCCCTCTTCTGAAACTCTGTCAAACCCTTCCCACTTCCAGTCACCCCAACCTTACCAAACGGATCCTCGGGAGATTTGAAGATGCTCTCCCGCTTGCGTCCAGAAAAGAAGCCAATCTGAAAATGCAACAAGTTACAGATCTGGGACATGTGAATGAACACTATGAACAGAGAGAGGTGCTTAAATACCAGGCCAATCCTTAGAATAGGCCAGGTTGAAACTTGTCCACAGTTGGGTAGGAGTCCCTTTTTATACGTACTTTTAGGTTGTTATTTTTCTGTTTCTTGATAGCTTTCAATTGGTGATTGTCGATCTTTCATATTCAAATGGGCCAATGTAAAGTTCAAAAAAATAAAAAATAAAAAACTGTCTATGCAACCGCATACTTGAATGTGCTAAAGATTACATGATTATGTGCGAGTATGATGTTCCTAATAAATTAACTCAAGCTCATGATCGACATTGTAAATCCATCAAAGATCAAATTCCACCACTTCCTATGTGCAACACAAAATCTTGGACGCAAAAGGAAATTTAAACCACAACTTACAGTAAGCATGTGGATGACATGTGTCCACCTCTTTCTTTCCTTTGGGTGACATTTCTCTTTCATTTCCATATTTGATGCTATATTATTTCCATTTTAAACATTTATCATTTATTAACTTTATTTGAATTTATGATTTACTTTTCGGTTACCTTACTATTTAATAGGAAAGCAATCTCACATATGTTCTGCGCATGTGGGATGACTAGTAAAATTTTACATATGTGCATTTGTTTCTCGAAATGGAATCTCTACTTATATTTCTGCTTCAATATTGTGTTTGTGCCAAAACAACATTATCTTTGAGATTGAGGTTAAACGTTTATGGTTTATATTAGAAAGAAAATTATATGGAGACTCTTCAAATGACATAGTATTGGCCATAAACACAAGACCCAAACTCGTATTTCTCTGCCTTTCTATTTTATATTAAGGCAAGCACTGCAAAATAAGAAAATACTACCAAACTAGTGATCTATAAACACACGTGTGTAAACAAAATAAAACAACTGATACTATTGCCCCTTGGTAAAGACCAATCAGAGCAATGCAAGTCAATCGAAATGTAAAAATGTCTACCAAACATACCTTCTTAGTCTTGCCTTTGGTTGTCTGGAACTGTTGCCAAGCATTTTGACGTTTATTCTGCGTAACTTCTAGTTGCTCCATCCTCATCTTCGACTTAAAAGCATGTATCTTTTTGCGTTTCGCAATTTTCTGTGAATTTTGAAGTTGACAAGCACATGAAAACATCATACCATAACAGTTGGCATAAACGAAAAAAAATATAATACTGACAAAACAATTTCAAGCATCATATCAAACTAGTTCTAACAAATTTGATTGCTTATCCCACCAGAAAAAACTAACAGTTCTCTAAATTACCAAAGTGAACCAATTTTTATATATAATATTGAATATTAAACAATCAATAGCAAAGTTTAATTTTTAATAATTTTATTTAAAAATTAAATACTTACAAAAACTGTCATAGTTTTATCTCACAAAGCATTTAATTTAGGTGATGCAAAAAAAAAAAATTATACTAACTTCACTTTTTCATAATTTATGGCATTCATAAAGATAATATAATTATGATTTAGTGATTAGCATTGCTAAAAAAAAAAAAAAAAAAAAAAAACCACTTTTATCTTAGTGGTTGCTGTTATTTTTATTTAATCTACTTTGAACTATACGAAAAATTAAGATTATCTTTAAGGCCAACTTCTTTAGAGGATTTAAGGGTATGCGAAAAAAGATTATATCTCATTAAAGATATTTTTGTCCTGCAAATGCATCACCACATCCACAGTTTGGTATAGTAAAATAATAATAAATTAGATATAGATCGATTAAATACCACATCCTCAGGATCATCAGGTTCTATACGAAGTTTTGCTGGTAAACTTCGTGATTGAAAGTCAACAGAAGCAGCTTGTGCAATCTTCCTTTTGATTGCTTGTTTTGTGGCTTCAGCAACCTTTTCCGCTTCCAGCAAAGTATCGACAGCCCCTTCTTGAATTGGCCTTACATTGGCTGGATCCACCTGGGATAGAAACCATCAGAGGCATGCCAATATTTTATTTTATTTAAAAAAAAAAAAAAAAAGATAAAGAAAAAGAATAGATTAACGAAAATACAGGTTTAAGAGAAAAAAAACATAAAAAGGGTAGCAAATATGCGATATAAAAGGGATGAACAAATAATAACAAATGGAGATCAAATAAGACAGTAGAAAGAGATCAAAAACCTCAGATATTAACTTGCAGAAAAAACTTTTAAGGCCAGAATAGGAGAGGAAAAGCTATGTTGTCACTTCAAAATTGTCATTTCAAAAATAGAATAATAGGTGAGATAACTTCGAGAACCAAATAATAAATCATTCCTTCATTCATTGAAATTCCAATTATATGAAACACATGAAAATTCACTACATAAATAGAATACGATATTTTTTTCAGGTAAAGAACTAACATATTTATTGCCATTAGCAGGCAAGGCAAAAGATCCAGGGGTCAGGAAATTGGCCAGGTGGCATGCCGATGCAGTGGCCAAAAGGTGGTCCACTGCCCACATTAATGGAGGTCACATTGATGTGGGCATTGGTTACTGCAGATTTTAGAGACTTCTTTTGCAAATATTATGTTGATTGGCTGCCTGTGGTGAAGCAATGTTTGTTGCTATTTTTTCTGTAAATCTGGTTGTTTTGGTGTCTTGTTCTGTTGTTATTAGAGTGTCAGGCTTTTTACATGTTTGTACATATCGTTTGAGTTAAAAACATTGATGTGGAATCACAACATCTTCAATTATCCACTACCAAATCGTAATCCCAAAAAATGTGATAGTAGTGATCTCTCTCTCTCTCTCTCTCTCTCTCTCTCTCTCTCTCTCTCTCTCACACACACACACACACACACACACACACACACACACACACCACTCACTATACATTTATTCCAAAGTAGTAATCATAGATAAATCTTGGAACAAGGATTTCTGGCTAATATATGTATATAAGATATGGACACAACCTTTATACAAGAAACCTCAATATGAATATGACTAGGAGATGCATTATTAAATTAAACCCATAATGAATGAATGTGTCTGAGAAATCATACCTCTTCTTTATTCCCCCAGCCATCATAAGTAACATAATACCCATTTGGAGTAAGAGAATCGATTGTTGCATCATACCTGAACATTCAACTAATCAAACACAGACAAAAAGAAAAAGAAAGGTAAAAAAAATGTAGAAACTTGTAAACATAAATTTATTAAAATTCAGATCTCTGTTTTTTTCTCACATACCACTCCCCATCTTCACTCCAAACAGCTTGAACTTTTGTACCAGGAGGAAACTTGTCATGATAATCAGAAATGCTGCCTGAATCCTACATGAGAAAAGAATATAAAGACCACAAAAAGATGAGAGAAAGATCCAACAACAGTAAACATTCATAAAGGTAATTAGTTTAATAGAATGCATTGCTGCGCTTAAAATACTAGTAAATGTTGGAATAAAATTCAAAACCCCTACAAGCAAGTAGGCTTTCAAATTCTTTGGAAGTGGAACTCAAGTAAGTAGGTTATTCAGAAAATTTTTATATAGAATCCCGGTCTAGAACCCTATGAGAAACAAAATTATTTCACGTCAATCATGCCTTACCACAAACATAAGCACATTTCCACATACCACCACATGCCACAGAATACATGGTAAGTGTAACTGACACAAAAGGTAAAGGATATTTTCCCCATAAAACGTAACTAAAAACACAAAAACAAAACAAAAAACAATAAAAACATACAAACAAACAAAATCATGCAAGGATGCCAATTTACATTTTCATTCCTCTGAGACTGGGGCAAACTAGGAGATGCATTAGCACTTGTCCCACTATCTGATCCAGAATTCTGATTTTGCTTTGCAGTTTCAAGTAGTTCTTCTGTCAGAGCAATTACCTGCATTATCATAACTTCAGCGCAAGCCTAATTTGAACAAGCATATACATATAGTTGTTAACATAAAAAAAGAGCAAATTATTGTCAAAATTCAAATTTAGAATCTCAGTGTGCACATCTGAAATCAGGTGATAGAGAAAGAGAAAGCTGACCATCACCACACATAGCACACCTGCAAAGGAACCAAGATAGAAGTGACATGCATCTTGATGAAGCTCTAAAGATCCTTTGTTTCTAAATTCTCCAGAGTTCCAATTTCTGGAGTGTATGAACTTTATTTAACATAAAAACCATCCTCACCTTATTCAACCCTGTTATGAAAACAAACCTCCACAGGTGCCATAGCAGTTAATTGGTGTTGCTAGTTTGTGCAACATGTTGACTCCTTCAAAAGAGAGAAGGAAGAAATAAAAGAAGAATGATAATTGCATTGAAAACCTAGACATCCATATTAATAGTAACTGCACTTGGTTGTCATCCCTAAGGGCTAGAGAAGATCTTGACTCTGCTTTCGCAAAGGAACATTAAAATGAGACCTCTACACTACAAACTCAAAAACAAACAAGAGAGTTCCAAAAATGTCGGAATGGATCAAATTATATGACAAAATTTACATGCAATTTTAACCCGAAAATAATTAAAAAATAAACAAAAAGATACCTCATTTAGCTCTCTTTCCATGTCAGCATACTCAGAGTTCCCTGGATCATCAGCTAAAAGCTCCTTGACCTGATCCAGAGGATGGGAAAAGTCATTACACAAAATCACAATCTACAAGACAATACATAGAGTGATTCACAGCATATAATTTTCAAGATACGATTAAGAATACAAGACGCCAACTAGTTCAAATTTTTTATTTTGATGGTCAAAACTTTGTAATAACAACTATAAGACAATAATAAAACACAACCTAACTGTGTGTTCATTGTAACGCCGCAGAATTAAACTCCAGGATCCTGATAAATTAAAGTTGGAAAATCCAACCATAGAAAAACAGAATGCCTATCCAAGTAAAATAAGTAATGGTAGAGCTAGGTGCCTAGATGTAATTTCTACTTTTTTGTTCAAATTACCAAAATACTCAAAAAAAAAAAAACTTTCTTTTGTAAAATGGATTAAATCTCAAATAAAATCATAATATGTAAAATAAATTTACACAAAGGAATCCCTACCTGAAACTCATAGAAACTGAAAGCCAAGGAAAAAAAAAGGCAGTGTGGTTAGTGCCAGTAGTCTATAAAATATGACCTGCTAAAAGTATCACTAGGAAGGACTCTTCAGGATATGAAATTCCCAATCAGTAGTCAAAGTGGAGAAGGCTTTATTTGAGAGGAAAGCAGAACTTTTTTATATTTTAGCAAATTCAGGGTTACTTAGCAACTAGAAGTTGATTTATTTCAATTGACTGATTCTCTATCCAAACAATTATTCAATTTTTTTTGCAAGCAAACGCTTATATTTTGAGGAATGCAGTTCAGTGAGATTAAAGATTAAACGGAGTTCATATCATGATTTTCACTCCAAAATTATGTATCACCAATATTACTAGCAGTGTAGTTCATAATTAAGCATTACAGAAAATGGTAGAAGTTCAGTAAATAAACATTGTCCCAATCTCATTAATCAAAGGACATGATAAAAATACTCCTAAGCTTTCCATTGATGTATCATACTGAGAGGGAAAAAAAAAACAAGAAATCACATTTACACCAAAAGCATCAAATTACACATTTAATACATGTCTATATTTAGTAAAGAGAAAAGTATTGAAGTTGTGCCCTAGCATATTTGTCCGGATGAATTACATGTCGCAATAAGTCCAATGCCCCATAAGGCTACATATACTTTTGCTTATATAGGACAAAGCTGTCCATTGCCCCTTTTACACTATAATTTGTTCAATAGTGATTAACCAATTTGTTAGTCTTCAAATTAAGATTCTTCCAAAGATGAATTTTCTACCACTCAATCTAAAACTCTCTATTACAAACGACATACATAAATTGTATTTTTCAAGGATAGGACATGAAGACATGCGTTTAGTGTATAAACCAAGGCCCTGTCTATTAATACTTACAACCTAACTTCCCATAATCATTGACTCGAATTCCAAAGCAATGGTATAAACCTTATTAATGGCGGTTTAGCAGCAAAGGCAGAACCTTGCCATACGAATAAAAAATGATTTTCCAACAATTTAAAATCAACAAACAAGCAGAAAAAATTGTCCACTCTAATTCAACAAGTAAAATAGGAGATAAGCAAACTCAGATTACATATGGGCATGGCTACCCATATCTAATAGTCCCCAATTATGTACATACAGGCATACATATACATTGATCTCAATTTCCAAGGTAGTAAACTGCAGGACGTTGATAATGTTGACCGTATTTTATACAGTGCAATCATCAACGGCACCCAGTAAAAACAAAATTTTAAATTTTCTCACTTTCTCACTTTCTCACTTTCTTGATTTTGGTTTCATGCTGAGGCAGCTACCATGAAAATTCGGAGAAAAGGGTTTCTTTCAGTGAGTGCTTAAACCTAAAGAGGCTAATTCTATTATAATTTGTATCAAGTTAAGAAAAACCCTAATTTCATTCCAATAACAACTAATCGAATTCCAATAAACCCTAATCATAACATGTCGACAAAGTAGTAAAACTTAAATTGATACTTAAGCGCGCATAAATTAAATAAGAAGCAGAAGAAGAGGGAAAAGAAAAAAGAAGGCAGACGGGGACCTGCTGAAGCTGATCTTTGTACGTGGTGAGATTGGAGGCCAGCTCTTCTATGCTTAGCTCTTCTCCTCCTCCTCCTCCTTGCATTTTTTAGTTTTATAATTTAGAGATTATTTGTTGCTTCTGAGAGATTTTTGCAGAAGCAGAAACAAAGATTGAAAAGAAGAGAATAGTCGATCAATGCCAAAGAGAAGAGAATAGTAGTGATGAACCTAAACATGAATCGTATAATAAAAAGGGTTCACAACTTGCACCCTAGCTTTTGGTCGATTTACAACTTGCTCCATTCCTTTCCAATTTTTTTAAGAAAAAATTAGAATTTTGTCTTTTTAACATTTTTTATTTAAAAAAAAAATTATTTTTTCTAAATAAAGTCTTTTGACAATTGTCTTGTCAAAGAAATATGTCATTATTTTTTTATTTTTTTGAGAGTATAGGATACGATTCACCTCATACCTTCTTAGGGTATAGAATAAAGTCTATGGACGCTACATGTTAGATTTTAATTCTGAATTAAAACTTAATATAAAGTCGAAAAACCAGGACTTGAGGAAGAAATAATAATGCATTGTTGAACACTCGAAAATGGTTTTACAATATTATTGGACTTCAATTACAATATTCAAATATTGAAGAATAAGTAAAAATACACTGTTGAACTTTAAACCTAATATAAAGCCGACAAACCATGAAATGTTTACAATATTATTGGACTTTAGTTAGAATTTTAAAAATCATAAGACTTTAGTCAGTAAATTGTAAAATTAGAGGACCTAAATGGAAGTCTTTTTTTAATTTGGGGAAAAAAAACATTTTTAGTCCTTGTGTTCTATTCCGTAAACATATTTAGTCTATGTGATTTCAAAATTTCACATTTGGTCCATGTATATTATGTTTTTTGCAATATAAGGACAATTTTAACAAACTCAAAATTTTAATTTTTGTTTAAAAATTAAATTGAAGGTTACATATATGATTTTTTGTCATTTTTAAATAAAATTTGCAAGTTTATTAGTTTTAGGGCCAGTTTGGTATTGCTGTGAGAAAAAACAGCTGTGAAGTAAAACAACTATGAAGTTAAGTCAGCAGTAAAGTAAAGCAGTTGAGTGTTTGGTAAACTATGTTTTCAAAAGTGCTGTGAGTGCAAAAAACAGTATCAAAGTGTTTGGTAAATGTTAATATAAAAGTGATGTGACTGTGTATAATTACTAAAATGGACATGATGTTGAAAGTGTTTTTCACTTATTTGTTTGGTAAAACTAAAATGTTCTTTTACTTATTTTTTAAATTTGTGGCTACAAATTTTTATTAGCATTAATTTTTTTAAGAACAACATTATTAAATAAGTATTCCTATTATTTTTTTAAGTATATTATAATTTTAATCGTACAAATAAAATATCATAATTAATTATCACAATATAAAATATAACTAACAATGGACATATTTTTTAATTTAAAATAAACAAATAAAAATTATAGAAATCAATAAGGGTAGTATGGGTAAAATAAAATATTCATTGTTGTGATTCACTGCAGTTTTCAAAAACATCTAGAAACCTACTTTATGTTTTTGCTATAGGGAGTTGAGAATTGTGGGGGAAAGCAGTTTTTTATTTTTTTACCAAACACCCAAACTGCTGTATGTGATTGAGAATTGTCATATACAGCAGTTTTTGGGTTCTTCACCGCAATCCCGAATGGGACCTTAATTTGAGAACAATTTCATTTTGGTTATAAAACGTCTTTAAATTGCAAATAATGGCAAACACAATGACCAAATCCGGAGTTTAAAACCACAATAATCAAATTTATTTTTGAGGTAAAATTTTTTTTTTCCTTTCAATTTAATACGTTTAAAATTTCTTTTTAATATACACTCTTCTTTTTGGACTATCTGATCAACGGTTAAGTGATAACGTAGCAAAGAGAGACCTACATCTTTGCTAACGTGTTTGCCTATGTGGAAGCAATAGGATTATGAAAGTAAACGAGAAGTGACCATGCCAGTGTGTCATATAATATAGATAATATTAATATAATAAAAAATTCTTTTAACAAATTCAATAACTTAAAAATTAAAAGGCTCTATTACAATTTACTAATGAGAGTATTTCAAGCGGTCCATTAATAAAAAAATCTTTCAAGTGTGTCCATTAATTAAGAAAAAATATGACAAATAACAAAAACCATCAATAAAATCATTAATTGCCTACATGGCTTTGTTGACCGATCTCTTTTAGTGATGTGGATGTCACATGTTTGCCTTATGGACAACAAAATAATAAAAAATTACAAAAACTATTTAAAATATTAAAAACTAAGAATAACTTTATAAAAAAAAAAAACCCACCTTCCCCTCCCTCTTTCATTCAACTCTCACTTTCACTCTCTGGAAATCTCACCGGAGCCGAAGGGAAGGATGAGCAACAGTATTTTTTGCGGTAGTTTGGATGTGGATGCGATACAGATCATTGATCATAAAGCATGTATTCCACATTCAACTTCTCTTGGTAAACATGAATGGGCAGAAGGATTTAGAACACTTATGGGGAGCAATATTTCAATCAGCGTATCCATTGATGCATACGAATGATTTTTAACAATATCATCATTGCCAGTTTAATTTGATAAAATTATTACATAGTGGAATCTACTAGATATGAATGCTTAGAGGGGACTGGCCTATAGGGCTTAGCCTAGGATCCAACCATTAACAGAAGTCGGTCATAACTCTTTAAATTAGGGGGCATCGAACCCTAGACATATCATAATCCTAACTCATTACTTAATTAGGTTCGGATATTGCCCAGAACTGATAGCATTACAATGTGCCCACAGTTGCTGGCATAACCAGAGTTGCTTTTAGCAAAGTCACTGCCTAGACCTTAAGTTGACATTATGCAGATTATCGGTCTTGGTGGCACAAAGCACATAAGGGATGCACATTCTGATCTAATCTTGCTACTCTGTTGGAAGGCACACCACAAGGGGTTCATATACTATGCAACAAGGAAATCACAAACTAATGGCTCGCGATTGAAGCTCCAAGATGCCCCATGCTTTCCCTGCATGTGAAGGTCAGTCATATTATTCAAACATTTCATTTAAAAAACATACTGCCTTATTCAAGCAATAATGACCCACAAACATTATCATTGGAGCAATTATGAAAACACTAACCTAAATTCATCATTTAAAAAAGAAAACAAAACAAAAGAAGCTTTCTGCAATTAAAATGTGCAAACTCACTAAGTCACTATCACTACAAATAATATGGGTAACTTATATATTTCATAATTTTCCTACATTTGCAGAATGGAGCGTCCAAAGCTGAAATGAAATGTCAATAACACTAGCAAATAATAATGTAAGGGTGGATGCTAATGACATCCCCAAATCGCTCACCTACCCACAAAAATAATAAATAAACTTAATTCACCTGTCAATAGTCTTAAAATACCTTTGAACCTAACATTGCCTTTTCCTTTTGTTAGCTTTAGATGGCAGTGCCCCATCTTGCCTTTTTTACTATTACTATCTCAACCATGTCTTTTTAGATGATTTTATAAGAAAATAAAATTGTAATTAATTTTATTATACAACACATCAATTAATGAAAACATTCATTATTATATACAAGTTACACTAATATATTTATAAATTATATTAACATATTAACTACATAATATTTAATAATTACAACAACAATGAAATGTAAAAGTTTATTTAGCAACTTATATATTGCATTAATTATATAGAAAATTAGGATTAAATATCAAATCTCAATAATTTTTTGGTATAGCATGAAGACCATATAATATTTCAATTGAACTACCAAATTTAAATGTAGTTTTTAGATTAGATCACAAATATGTTGGCCCATTTAATTTGAGCATTTTCCATTTGACATTTTTATCCTTTGGCCTACATATGATGAGTGTTAGTTAAAATTTATAAAATTTTGACAAAATTGCACTTGAGGCTTTTATATTATCTTGAAAATTTGCTAATTTAGTCTCAACTTCACATTTAGTTGTGATTGTACAACACTCACAACTTCAAAGTTAGTTGTGACTGAATCATAGTCACATCTAAATTGTGAGACAGTCACAGTTAAGTTGTGACTTAATCGAATTTTTTTATAGAAAAATTATACTACAATATAGTATAAATAGAGGTCAACACAATACTTTTACTCAAAATAATATATAGTATAATGGTGTTAGTTGTCTCTTTCAATTTACCAAGATAGTCACAGTTAAATTGTGACTGGATTGATTTTTTATTTTTTTTTAATACAATAAAGTATAAATTAATGTAATATTTGTGATGTAATATTTTTTTTATTTTTTTATTGTAGTGGCATGTGATGTAATATTTGTAAATTCTAATACCTTTTACTTTATTAATTTGTTTGACTTTTCAACTAGTACTTAATTTAAAATGTTATTTAATTTTGGTACATAAACTAAAAAGTTATTAAAATTTAGTAGTTAAAATCAATGGACTTTTAATTATATAAGTTGAAATATGTATATTTCATTTTTAATTTGAGTGTAATTATGAATATCAAGAGATTTATATTAACAAAATATAATTATCCTACTAACACAATGATGGAAATTTGACTACTTGGTACAGAGGTCTCGTGCAAAATTTGCTAGGTGTTAATTCTTCATGAGTGAAATGTACAAACACTATTTCAACCTCGAGCAAATTATTAAAGTGAGTGCAAATTTGTCATCAATTTCTTTCCATTAACTTTTAAAACCATGGTTAAGGAGACTATTAACTATGTTTTAGTTAGGACATGCACCATGATATGTTACTTTGTGTGCATTCCTATAGCTGCAATATCATTTTCTTCTGACAGAAATTGCAAAGGATATATTATTCATCATAGTAGCAATATTTTTTTGTATGGAAATCATAATAACAAATTAACAATATTAATTAATCATTGATATAAAAACATTGTTGTTGTTCTACGAATAGAACAAATATCAAATATCAAATTAGAGTGGGTGCTATTATTATCCCCAACCTACCATTAGAAAAATTATTTACAATTTTATTTTCTTATAAAATCATCTAAAAAGACATGCTTGGAATAATAATAGTAAAAAAAACTAGGGCTGTGCCCCATGACTGCCCAATCTATTATGGGCGACAGCCCCCTGAACAAATAAGAGTTTTCAAGATAGAAAATGCTTCTGAAAAGATGCCTTTGGGTATCTCTTTTCCTTCATACATTCGAGAGAAGCTTTCTCCTTATCTTTAATAGCATTGCTATCGCCAATCTTGCAATCTTCAAGCAACTCTATTTGGTCAAAAGAGCTTATTCTGAGTTATAATTCCCCGAATTCTGTAAGCTTGCTTGGTTTACCTGCTTTGTTCTGATTTCATTGTATTCCTCCGTATTCAGCATTTGCCGGTGTCACAAAAAACAAAAAGTTTCCACATCAACCCTAAATGAACTTAGTTAGGGTCCGCTAGTTGGGCATTGGTTTCTCCCTTCGTTCTGGGAAAAGGAAAGTCCTCAATAAAGATATATCAAAGCGTAATCTATTTCTTTCTTTCTTTCAGATTAAGGGGGAGATCCTCAGTAGTGGTGACCCTTTCACTCTTCCACGAACTGATACATGTACCGAATGCTCATACGGGAAAGTTGACTCCTAGGTCTGGAACCTGGGGGGTTGCTCCAAGAAATCCTTTCTTTCTCATCCACTCAGGGGGGGAGTGGACACACCTGCGCGAATTACAGGTGATGGTAATCTTGGGCAGTCATGGGGCACAGCCCTAGTTTTTTTTACCATTATTATCTCAAGCATGTCTTTTTAGATGATTCTATAAGAAAATAAAACTGTAATTAATTTTCTAATGGTAGGTTGGGGATAATAATAGCACCTACTCTAATTTTATTCATCTATGACATTATACTATAAAATTTTGGTTGTCCAGAAAGAGAAACATACGGTAGTCCTAGGATAATTCGCAACAGATTTTAACAAATTCTACATACCGACAAGTCTTCATACTACTATTCCAAAGAAAACATTTATGTCAGTTTACTTATTTCCTAACAAAATTATAATGGAATATTAATACACTTTTAAGCAGCAACTAAAAAATGAAGAAAAAAAGGAATGCATAAAAGAACCAAAGAAGGTTTCCTGAGAGCAAGGGAATTCAAATAAGCATACCATGTGTTCTCCTGACTTTGTTTCATGAAGAAATCGCTCCAATGCACCATCCCCACTAAGAATTTTTGCTCCACGACCTGGAGCGTCCACTGACCCAACAGCTTCTTCATCAACCAAAACTGTGTATACACTACTGCTTTCTATCTTGATGTCTGGAACCTGTGCACATCAATAATATCTAGTGTCATAGACCCAAATACCAAAATACCCCGGAAAATGAACCAAGATTATAATTTACAGGCTTTTTATCTTTAGTTTTTTTTTTTCCATGTTTTCTTCGGTGTAAATAAAAGTGACCAATTTCATTGAACGGCTAGGCAACATCAACTAGGGTTGCTAATTTCACTAGAAGGAATACACAGATCAACTGCTCCCTTCTGTGCTTGAAGAAAAATTCTCCCTGTACGACAAACTATCCCCAGTGTAACTGACAACATCCTCAGACAGCAACATATAGAGGAGTCTGTTTAATCATGTTAGCACCATAATGACTATGACAGATATGAGGTTCCATATATACCTCAAACATTGCTTCCGTAAGAATATTTTCCAATATGGCTCTCAAACCTCGGGCACCAGTGTTCTTTACCATTGCCTTCTTCGCAATCAATCTCAATGCATCATCAGTAAAATGTAATTTGACCTAAGATGTCGTAAAAATTAGAAGTTAAATGATAAATATCTATCAAGTCTTGCATAAAATGAAACTAATGAAACTAATGAAAGGTATGGAAGGAAAGAAAGGAAGCTTTGCGACTGCATAATGCAACGGATCAAAAGCGTACATTGTTCATGCTGAACATCTTCTTGTACTGTTTACCAAGAGCATTTTTAGGTTCTGTGAGGACCTAATTTACAAGATAAAACGTAGAAATCTATCAATGTCTTACCAATGAGAAAAAGGAAAAAATAAAGAGTAAATAACTAAAATGTTTTTAATTCTAATATCAAGAAGTGACTAAGCATAACAAAAAGAAGAACTTCTAATATTTTTTTAATAGGAATGAGATACTTGTACTAATAAGGAAAAGAGGAGTACAATCAATAGTGGACCAGCAGTCCACAAAAGAAATTACCCTCATTCTACAAAAAACAGAACACACAGAAAAATATTTTCAATAACTTAATAAAAAGTAACCTCTAATATAACTTACAAAAAAAATATTTCTATTATCAAGTTTTATTGCTTTATGTTTAAGAAGTGAGTAAGCATCATATTCAATACTTACATTACATCACACAGTGCACAATAGAGATTGAGCATACCTATTTGTTTCGTGGTTCCACTAAATAGCAACCACAAAAACAACTGGAAAATATTTGATTAAATAAAATTATAGAAAGAAAGAACACACCTGAATAAGTTGGTCCTCATTTAAAGATGACAAACTAACTAAAATAGGAAAGCGTCCAACAAATTCAGGTATCAGGCCATACGCAATAAGATCACCACTTTCTACCTACAAGTACGTTAGAAACTTTAAGGGCTAGTTGTTCAAAAGAATTTTGAAACACATTTTGTATGAGAGAAAAGGAAAAAAGAAGAGTTGAGGAAATCTCAAGTCAAAAAATTGATAATGGAATGGACATAAAATAATAATGGAATATATTCCGACTGTATTGAGTTTTGATTCTCACAGATTCCAACAATGATGATGTCGCTATGGCATCAATCAATCCACTGGTCCTCATGTTTGCACGAACTGGTGCTCCAAAGCCAATGGAAGAATCTTGGAGTCTGGAAAAAGAATGCACTTAAACATTTCAAATTCCTTTCACAGTAGAAACACGCACTTATTTGAAAGAAAAAAGAAAGAAGCTGTGGGATTGCCACAAAATATACAGATTCCGAAATTAATACTGTGCAACAAAATCGATCTATTTAAACCATGAGTGAATTACCTTTCTGAAATGGTCTTCTCCAAACCAACAAATGCCCCACCACATATAAAAAGGATATTTTTCGTGTCCACCTGCCATGAACCACAATAAAGTAATTAGATGCATCAAGATAGTAATGTCAAAATTTTACCAAACACTGAACCTTACTCAATAGGGCAATTAAAAGAGGAGAAGAAGGACAGCTGACTACTTCTAAAAGTCAGACTTCAAGTACAAATTGTATGATTAAAATTCAACAAGTTAATGAAATATATTTAGCTGTTTCACATTCACAATCCATTTTTCCAGATAAAAATATCGATGCACTTCAGTGGTCTCAGAAGCCCTGAAAACCTCGGCCTAAAAACATTCCTTAAAGTCGAAATTTTTAGGGGATATAGAAAAGTCAAACGCCAGTAATATAAAATCATTTTAACCATAGTAGAAATAAGTAGTGAGACAGCCTTGTACATATGATTTTTATTTCATATACAACCATGAATGACAGTTTTGTACTTTCACAAGTTATGAACCCATCCCCATACAAGCAATTATTGCGCTTCTGAACCACAGAAAGCACCTAACATGAGGCCTAATGCCTCAGGCAATATGAGTAAGTGACTGCAAATTTTGCCTACCTGAAAGAAAAGCCTCTAAAATGAAGAGGAAGAATAAATGAACAAATACTTTAAGGTCCAATATACCTGAATATTATCACCACGAGGATGCTTCTGACCTCCTTTATCAGGAACATTAACTACCTGAGTGGTCAAAGAAAAAGACATCTACTATTATTTAACTAAATGAGGAATTGAAGATCATACAAAAGCACAAGAACTGATGCTTGTTAATCATTTTGAAGATGTGAATCATATCATATAAGCAGGCCACAGATATTGGTAAAGGCAGTATTATAATTCTAATGGACTTTTTACAGGATTCATCATATAAGTTTACTTAAAGCATTTATTATGCATGCAAAAACGTGTTCCAATGCCAAATTAATAGATGTTTATAGTTGAAGGCACACAGACATCCACATTAAATTAGTCGGCTCGAGGTCCATTAAACAACAGATACCCAAGTTCATTGCAGAGAAGGCTTTAGAGCTACATGAAAAACTGAAAATCAAGTACACAAGTCAAAATTTTCAACAAAAAGGTATTAAAAGAAAGTTTGCAAATATCTCAGAGTATAAGATGGGATGCTTCAACTTTAAAAAATAAATATGGCACAAGTATTAGTTTAGGTATTAGTACTACCACAAAGAATCTAGAAATATCAAAAGAAAAAATGGCATGCAGGAATGCTTCAATTTTTTGCTTTATTATTATTTTCAATCTGAACAGGCTAACAGGCATTGAACTAGCAACCCCTTCTTGTTTATGATCTTCATAAGTGACATATAACTAGTGGAACAGGAACACATTGACAGATTAACTTAAAGTTTGTTTACTTACATCCTATCAAAAAGTTGGTTTACTTACGGTTCCTTCCAACATTTTCAGCAATGCCTGTTGGACACCCTCTCCAGTTACATCTCTGCCAATATTTAAGCTCTCAGCCTGCAAAATAGAACCTGCATTATTATAAATGAAGGCTAAAATTATCTGATTTCAGTCCATATAATTTTAACAAGACCTTCTTTGTTATCTTATCAACTTCATCAATGTAGACAATCCCTTTCTGAGCTGCTTCCACATCAAACTCAGCTTCCTAAACAAATTGGAATAATCAGAATGTATTTATGTCAGATGCGCTTAATGGAACAGAAACATGCACGAAGAAGTAAATATTTGCAATGCTTGTACAAGAAACAGATGATATAACATAAGCCATACCATAAGCAGTCTATACAATATTGATTCTACATCTTCTCCGACATAACCTGCCTGCATATAGAGAGAGAGAGAGAGAGAGCAGTTGAACTATTAGTGAATCTGGACAAGAAACAGAAACCATCTCTTATCAAGCACAATAACGAATATAGCCCTTATCGACCACATTAATATGACATGGAAAATTCAGGAAATTAATTCATGACAAACAAAACAGCATAATTTTTTCTGTTTCTTGCATAAAAACCAGTGTGATAAAAAGAGCTAAGCTCCGATTTCCTTCTCCTGTCTTAATACTAACAATGTTTTTGTCTTTTTCTTTTCTGTTCCCCTCCTCGTTAACTTCACATGTCTTGTTACTTGTTAGTTATTATGATCGGGGCAAACAAAGAAAGGAAACTTCAAATGATGTATATCAATCCCACAAGAGAATACTTTTAATATTTTTTCTGAATGACAATGAGAACAATCATATTTGCCCAAAATGCATAAGAACAATAACATATGCACGCACACTTGCATACTTAGAAAACCTTAAACACTTTGACTAGGGTGACAAATTTTTTACTTGCATGGGCCCAGTGCACAGAGGCAGGAGCAGGGAGAGAGAAAGTGGGAGGGAGAGTGGGAGGGAGAGAGAGAGAGCGAGAGAGAGAGAGAGAGAGAGAGAGAGAGAGAGAGAGAGAGAGAGAGAGAGAGAGAGAGAGAGAGAGAGCAGCATAACAGAGGCAGATGTGATTTGATATAGTGTAACACTGTAACATAAGCATTAATCTGACAACAGTTGGTAGCATTCTTTAAGCAGAAGGTCCACTAGAAACATAAATCTGCTCTACTTTGCATCATAAGATTTGAACCTAAAACCTCTACCCCCTACCCAACCCCACCTGTGGGCTAGAACCTGCTCCAGTTACTATTTTCAGCACTTATGTGATATACATGTCACTAGATCTATATCAGTGTTTTGCCATATGTCGTATCCTCATTAGTGTATTTTAGTACTCAAAACACTGTTCCACCATCACTGATTTATATGAAGTAATCTGATTTTGTACAGGAGGTAGGAAAATCTTCTCCAACAGATCAGTGTGTAAAATAAATTTACTATGATACAAGATTCCCAACAAAATTAAAAGGCTGCTTGTCACACAATGACATTTGAAACAATAGCTGTAGGAATAATAGCCATAATGCCAAGAACATGATGTGTGAAACTAGACTGAGCAATGCACTTGCCTGTGTTAATGTTGTTGCATCTGCAATGGCAAATGGCACATTCACAACACGAGCTAGTGTTTTTGCAAGTAACGTCTTCCCTATCCTTGGTCAAAGTAAAAAATGATAAATGAGGACAACAATCTTTGTAAGCAGGAGGTTCTCACAAAAACAAGCCTCAAGCACACGCATAAGTAAGAATGCTAATCCTACCTGAACCAGTAGGTCCCATCAATAATACATTGCTCTTCTCCAATTCCACAGACTCACTATAAACACTTTGAAGTTTATTATCAACTGATTCTAGACCAGACCTGGTATTCAGTTTGCAAAGTCAGTTAATAAAGCAGCATCAAAAGGGCATCCATCTCAACTATAAAAGTATCCAAACACCACCTCCATTGGTTATAAACACAGACATTGGTGAGAAAAACAGAAGACTTTCATCAAGAACCATTACTTTTTGAAAGTAAGTACAAAACACCTCAACTGAAACCTCAACTGAAACAACTGCTATGAAGTATGAACTAACCTCGTCTCCTCGGAGGCGTGATGTATCCTTTTGTAGTGGTTGTAAACTGCAACGGAAAGCACCTGTCACAAGATCATATATGTTATGCCCAAAAAGCAGTAGGAATTGTGTCACACAATTTATGTAAAACAAAAATATAAGAAAATAGAAAAGAAAAGCTCTCCTTGATGACAAGGAAATCAGAATCTTAGAAAATCTAAAAAAGGGATGCCAAAACCGGGTTTTGTACATGACCCTAATCAACATTTGCTCACATGGGTATCTTTCTCTTGCCATAAAAATCGCACGAAATTCAAAAAATAATAATAATAATTCACTGAAAAGTCAAAAGCCAAACCTTTTTTGCTCTTTCTTGGCCAACAACAAAGTCGTCAAGCACCTTACAAATCTCCTTCGGGGTCGGCAAGGCCCTGGCCACCGGCGACGGCGTCGTTTCAACAGCGCAGGGCTCTGGTTTTCCATCTTTCTCGGAATTCCCATCAGTGTCCTTAGCCCCCTTAAGCCTACCAATTTCGATGAAGCTACCATGCAAAGGGACCAACTTGAAGGGCCTGAAATAGAAGGCGGTCTTGCAATTGGGGCAGAGATTGACGGCCTGGTAGAGCCCGACCTCCCGGGCCGTAATGGAGAGCGGTCGGGTCGAGAAAAGAACCGGCATTTGTTTGGAGCATCGGGGACAGTTGACGTCAGCCCTGATGTGGTCGTACTCTCCTCCGGTCTCTCCTCCTCCTCCGGGTCCGGTGGGGCCCTCCGACTTGTGGCGGCGCTGCAGGGAAGGTAGTGGAGCTCCTCCTCTGGGGAGCGCGTGGGGTTTGTAGACAGAGACTGCGGTGGTGGTGGTGGTGGCAGCTGCGGCGGCGATTATTCGTTTGAGGGAGGTATAGGACCTGCCGCTGCTGCTGAATCTGAGAGTTTGAAACATGTTTGTTCGGGTGTTATTGGGGTAGTGGCGGTTCTTTTGGTTCTTATGGGAAGCAGATGGAGATGGATCATCGAAGAACCAAGAGTGAGGAAATGGACATGCAGTAGCAGACTAGTAGTAGCCAAATGGACTCTTCTAGTTGAGTTTTACTCCAGTTTTCAGAGCGGTCTAATTTTCTCTTTTTTCTTAAACCGGAAAAATTATACATTTATACCTTAATAAAAAAAAAAAAAATTTTGCTAAAGTCCAAAAATATTGTCTATATATTTTTAATTTAAAAAATATCTAATATTATTCTAAAATTAATTATATTTAAATTTTAATATTATCTATTATATTATCCTACAACCATATAAATATTATTTAAATTGAAATTCTAAAACTCAAAATAATTAGCTCCAAAGTAAGGTACTCGAAAAATACTAATTTTTCTTAAATTTTTTTTAAAATTTTTCAAAATTCACCAAACTTCAATTCTCTTTGATTCTAATACTCCAAATTAATTCCTATGACTAAGAATGATAAAATATAACTTATACTTCAATTATAATTGAAGAAAACACAACCAAAAAAATTTAAAATCATAACTTAAAAAAGATCGTTGACCAAAATTGAACTAAGCATAAAATTAAGTAGACTAAATTTGTAATTTTCTCATTATAATCTTATAATATCATAATATTATCATATTATCCTAAAATTAATTATGAGATTTAAATTATAGAAAATTAGGATTAAATACCAATATCAATAGTTTTTTTCAGCAAGACACCAATTTGTTTTAGTTTAGGTACTAACCTAGAGCAAGAAATTTTGGAATAGGTCACAAATCGGTTTGCTACACAGTTGTGACTGTTTCAAATTAAAAAAAAATCAAAATTTATAAAGGTTTAATGTTTTTTATTTAGATTTAGGGATGAAATCCTATAACCAATAAACTAAACATTACAATTTAAGCCTTGTAAATATTTAAAAAACAACAAATCAGTAAAAATGTTATGACTAATAGACCGTCACAATTCGATATAACCATATTTTTTAAAATTGGTACCTAAAATGAAATGACATAAATGTTTTAGTAATTAAAATGAAAAAATATTGTAATTTGGTACCTAAAGCCAACAAATCTTTCAAATTATATAAGTATAATGAAAATGCATTAGCCCACAAAATAGAAAATAATCAATTAAGGAAAAATATTCTTTATGGGTAGATTTCAATTGTACCAATCGATCAATGGTTTGTGGGCGTTTATGTTATAGTTTATTAGAGCTAAACCCTAACATAACGCCTCCACTAAGCTCATTCTATACCCTAGGAGGGGATGAGGTGTAAAGATGAGCATTTACCCTCAAAACTCGGGGAAGGAAGCAACATGACCGAGCGATCGGCGGCGAAAGCCGAACATTCGGATCAGGCGTACCTAAGCAAATATATATATATATAAACCTAGGTATTTGTACAATTGAAGTGTACCTATATATACTTTTTTTCTTACTTGTTTGATTATTTTCAATTTTGCGTGTTAATACAATTTTTTTTATATTTGTATAATTTAAATGGATATTATCTTTTATTATTTTAAATTATAAAACATAAAAACTGATGGTTAATTTATAATTTATAACTTAAATATTTATAAAAATTATATCATTGGTTTTATTTTAACGAGATCTTTAATATAAGGTCAATATTAAATATATTTGAATATTTTATTTTATTACCAAAATTATAATTTTTATATTTTCTCTCCACCAAATTGTCTTTTAAGTTGTTTGGTATTTTTTTAAATATTTTAAATGCATAAAAATGGTAAATTCAACACAATTTATTTTATTTCATGATACGAATGATTACAAATATTAAAGGAAACCACACTAAACAATCAAATACTATAACGAGTACATAAAATTAATAACAACAACAACACCCAACAACAAAGAAACGATGATACATTTTATAGAGTTGGTGGAATGCATCCACGACATTCTTCAGTGGTACCCACGAGTTGAGGGCGAATCAAGGACGTTCACGTAAACATTTTTAAAATTAAAGTAATATGAGATATTAGAGCTACCTCTTTCTCATTGGACCAATTTTTCCCCTTTTGGATTTCCCATGAATGAAAAAAAAAAATATTTCTGCAACAATTTAGTATGCAAAAGATAGGTGAGTGAGTGAGTGAAAATATGGGGTGGGAATGATCTATAAAAAAAATTGTTAAACTAGCCGTTATAAATTTTTTCTGATTTTTATGAATTTTTATATCATATTTCAACGGATAAATAATATAGGTAGTTAGATGAGCAACACACTTTTCTATAAGGTCTAGATCGCGCCACCTCACCTCTAGTTGAACGCACGGTTCAAAATAAATTTTTTTTTTTTTCAAAATAAGCAACAATTCATTGATCCGCAACAGTCCCAAGATCCAGACCGTGCGTTGCTTACATGCGACAAGCCCATCAGTGAGATGCTGCCACCTCTGACGCGAGCCCATGGTTGTTGCCCATTCACCTGAAAAGCAATGCTTGCTTTTCATCCCACGAGAGCAATGTATAGGTTTTGAAATTACCCTCAAATGGCTATCACTCTCAATATTTCGGCCCACTAGAGGAGTACCAAAGTCATGCATTGGCCTCAAATGTCTTGGCCTTCACCACTATGGAAGGTCTTAAGTGTAAAAGTGACATCATTCATATTTGAATAATGTTGAGAATGATTCTTAAATTTGTTGTATTCGTAGTAGTGCTAAGAGTAATATTGTTGTACCAAATTAAATTAAGTCTAAGTTTAATTAAGTAGTGATGGGATCTTTTAAACGATTTTTATGAATATGTTTTTCTATCAAAGAATCAAATTTCTTATGATCTGTTAGATGAAGAAATTAAAGCTTGGAGACAAAGGAGTTTGATGGTGTGAAAAGAAAATTTGGGGAATGAGGCAAATATTTAGATAAATGAAGAGAGAGAAGGTTGCCAAAGTAATGTGTACCTATGTTTTCAAGACAATATTATTTGTTTTTTTAATTTGGGTTTTTTTCATATTTGATACATTAACTTTAACAGTAATGCTAATTGTCCCACATTTTTTCTTCCACATTTGTATCCTACCTGATGTGTCATTACTTCACTAGAAGGGTATTTTCTTTTTCTTTTTTAGGTTTTATTTTTTAATTTTTAGTGTCCAATGTATGAATGCCATGTAAGATGGTATGAAATTGTGGTATAAAAATGTGGTAAGTGTAGCATTACTGTAACTTTAATTAGTGTTCCAATTAAGCACCTAAACTTTTATTTGTCCCAATTTAATACCTCAATTAATTTTTTATAATAAATTACTCTCAAGTCCTGTTTTTGAAATATTTTTAACTAGAAACCCAACGAAATAAAAAATTAAGTTCAAGCTCAATCTATCTGTGTACGCGCGCGCGGAGTGAAAAAAGACACTACCGAGCGCTCGGAAGGATACTGGGGGATTGGCAGGCCGAGCGCTTAGTAGCCTGCCGAGCACTCGGTAGATGCAGATGCACCCTGCATCTGCGCATTTTTAGGTTGTAGATGCCTTTTTTAGGTTGCAGATGCATCTTTTTTTGTTACAGATGATATGTTTTAGGTTTTAGGTTGCAAATGTAACTGCAGATGGAGCATTCACATGCAGGTTAGGTTGCAGATGCATCTGTCGAGCACTCAGTGGGAATTACGTACTGAGCGCTCGATAGACAATTTGGGCTTCTACTTAATTTTTAGGCCGACTGGGTTTAAGTTAAATTTTTTTTCTCATTTTGGGTTTCTAATTAAAGCAACCTTTTTATGTCTAATTGATACCTAATGGAATTTTTGTTTACTAATGTTAGGGGTAATATTGTCACTTCAAAAAAATTTTCTTTATTATTAATTTTATATATTTAACAATAAAATAAACTAAAAAAAATAGAACAAAAGAATTTGGGTGCATCAACACCCACCCGAACTCTCCTTCTCCCCTAAAACCTATAGGCCATAGGCCCATAGCCACCTAGAATTTACCTCCATTTTCTTAATTTTTTCCATATGAACAATCTAATCAGAACCACACAACCCAAATTAAGACCTCACAATCCAAGCACCGTTTCTAGACTCTAGCTAGTTCTTGAAAGCACCTCTATTTCGAACCTATTTCATTCTCACAAAACACACAAGCTCCTCGTAGAACAAGTAGAGTTCCGAGAGCAGAACTAGAGAGATACGTACTATGGAGATATCCATTTCTTGGGAGACTCAGAAAGTGATAAAGATCCTACTAGCTACAAAGAGGCAATATCAGAAATTGATACCAGCAAATGGCACGAAGCCATGAAATCTGAAATGGAGTCCATATATACTAACCAAGTCTGGACTCTTATTGATCCTCCAACAAATATTATACCTATTGGATGCAAATGAGTTTTCAAGAGAAAGATAGACTCAGATGGTAAGGTTGAAACCTATAAAGCAAGATTGGTTGCTAAAGGTTATAAACAAATTGAAGGCATCGATTATGAGGAAACGTTCTCTCTCGTTGACATCACTACAACAAAAATGTCGATAGATATCAATCGTGGACTGATATCTATTTGGGTAGCCGCCTGATATAGCGCGTCGTGATATCTAATGTTCACATTTTAGATATCAGTTTTAAACTGATATGTAAACATTGTTTATATATCATTTTTGATATTATTACTGATATCTATAAAATCCGAATATCAATAGTTCTGATCAATACATATCGTATTTGAGGTAGAATATGATATAAAACCATGATATCAATATCAGGTTTGAGGTAGAATATGATTTAAAATCTTGGTATCAATATCAGGTATATGATAAAATCTGATATGTAATCTCGATATCAATATCAGGTATGAAACATACGCTGATATCTAAATATTGTTTATATATCAGGTCTGAGAGAGAATCTGATATCAAAATGACATAACATTTCAGTTTTTAGACCAAAAATGATTTGGAATGTATGATATATATTAGTTTTTTTTTTCACCTAAAAAGGATATCAATGAATTAAATACAATTGTGCCTGTATTTTGAAATGGCCTGAAATTTGTGCAAGTATAAAATCTTTCATTCCCATATATTTCATATTTTAAGCACCAATAACATTCAAAGTACCCAAAAAGGGATTACAATATAATATCCAACAAGTAGTTCCAACAAGTGATGTTTCTTAGTTGTCCTTTTGTTTTTTAAGAAATGCAAATTACTTACAGAGGACCTTCCTTTAGCTTACTGAGTAGCCCATCCTATACGAGTGCATCCACACCAACTGCTGAAATGGCGGAATTCTCTTCATTTGCAATCAAGACAACCACCACATGCAGTTGACTTCAATTTTGGCTTTGTCTCCCCCAGCCTTCTCATGAGCTCAGTTACAAGTTCAACATGCCCCAAGCAATCAACTAGTAGTTCCACGACCACAAAGTTTATCCCCATCGATACTCAATGAGAATGGATCAAATTCCTGCAATTCCAATAAACATATGCACAATGAATCATCATTAACTACCAAAATGACAAAAAAAATATCATTATTACATTTTAACTATAGCCCACTAGTGTTCTGTACACAATGTGAATTACATGATCAAGCTCCTGTAATGAAAATCTAAACCATCATTGGATATGGAACAATCAGAGAAATTCAATACCTTGGCTTTGAACGGAAAATAAATTAATAAGCCACAGTGATGTTGATTTTATGGTTGGCTTCAAATACTGTCAAACAATATAGCATGAATAAAAATGCTCATCAGTTTGTTGCCCCTCAGAAATAAAACTAAAAAAATCACTTTTGTAGGGATGAAAGTAGACTATAAAGGCAAGATTTTTGCACTTTCTTTGCAGCAAGCCTATTAGTGACATGCAAGGAGCACTGGAAATATAAAAGACCTATTTAATCACTCTCAAGTTGGAAAAAGCCTATGCACTAAGAAGGTCAGAGAAATTATTTGACGTTGTTTGCAGCCATAAACTATGCAGAGAAGGTTATGGTAAGGGTCATAGTGAGTACCTGAAAAGAGAGAAGGAATCGGACCAACAACAGGTATGAGCTCAGTCTGCAATATAAAGTTAAACCCTGCAAGAACCAAAAACCAGAAACCAAAACCATATTTTGTTTTAATTTCCATAAACCTATACCCTGCAAGAAATCGAAGTTCTCTCTGCCTATAACCCTAATTCCAAAATCAAACCCCAGTTCCCATAAATAAACACTACAAGAAATTAGGGCATTAGTGACGAACAGTTTAGGACTGTTGTAATCGGTGATATGAAACTTTTTTTATCTAATTAATTAAATTTATAGAGATGCATATTGCCAGACAATATATGTATAAATATAATGCAACAATGTCACAATATATAAATATAACTTTTCTTTGTAATCTTTATCGCTTTGAGCATTCTATATAACTCATGCATATATACTTGAATAAGAATCATAAGATCTAGAAGAAAAGCACTCAACTTACAAGTTGGCTATGAAAGACAAACTAAGAATTGGAGCACTTGCTAGTTGCTATATGTATATAAACTTATGATCAAAGAATGTAGAGGTACATTAGCTCCAGCTAGATTAATAGCTAGCTAGCATTACCTTCTTTTGGATTAACACAGGGAACTAACACTATGATTTTCACTTTTTCTTTCCCTCTACATTCATGTGTAGTGAAATGAATTAGAGTTCTTGTTTTTAGCATAAATAAATTAGAGTACATGTTATTTACTTGTTCTAGTGTAAAAAAGATAAAAAAAATCAAAGAGAGCTACAAGAAATCTTACAAAAACTTTAAAAGCAGAGTAATGAGCAGGCATCCCATATATGCAGCACTTGGTGAACAATCAACCATTTCAGCCATTAGAAAAATACAATATAAATAGAAGACAACATAGCTGGATAACAAATATCATATTAGAAACCACAAAGGGATATATTTGCAAGCACATCATTAGTCATGACACATGTACGTAATTGGGAGTTCCAAAGCACCTGCACAAAAAAATAGATAAAACAATAGCTTTATACAAAACACACCAATTTAGGATAAAGGTTAAATAATAGAAGCATACGGAACTCATAACCACCACATATAACAAATACTAGTGAAAGAATAACAGAAAACAAAAATCAAACCACCAAAAGCCAGGAAAAGAAAACAATTGTTTATTCCTTTACCTAAGTTGGTGGATCAATGGTGAGTCAAGGTGGAGGATGGGCACGGTGGTGGGCAAGAGCTGGTGGCTCAATGATAGGCTGCAAAAAACACAAAAATTTATATTAAAAAAACACATAAATTAATTAAAAGTATACATTTGTACCCTGTTTAAATTAATTAAATAAGCTATACAAACACACACACACACACACCCGTACTCTGTTAAGCCAACCTCTTAAATGAATCCTTGAAATCGATCTCTCAGCTCAGAACCACAATCTATTCACCTACAAAACCAAAGTATAAAATCAAGAGCGAATTCATAGAGAAAGAAATCAGATATTCAACAAAAAAAAAAAAAAAAAACCCTAAACGGGATCGAAGACGGAGTTGCAGGCTGAGGCTTCATGAAGCTCAATGAAGTCTTAGGCGACTCAATGTTGGGGTTCACCAAGGTGAAGTCGCCGTCATACGCCGCCTCTCTCGCCGTAAAATAACTGGAGAAGTCGCGGCTTTGTAGCCTTCAAACTGCTGTCGTGCATGGCTGTCAAGGCAAGTGAAGGCCATGGATAGACACATATCGACGAGAGGAACCCATTGTGGCCGGATTTGGGCCACGACGCCGTCGGGATTAGAAGATCGTCGGAGAAGACCATCGGGTCTGTGTGGCTCGATTCTGGTTTCTGGCTTGGTTTCAGGGCGAGTGAAGTATAAGGAAAGAGAGAGGAGAAGGAAAGGAAGAGAGTGGTGGTCATCTCGCCGGCCACACTCGCCGGACAACGAGAAGGAGAAGAGATCGAGTTCGCAGGGGGAGAGAGAGAGAGAGGGTTAGTGTCTAACAGTCTGTTTGTGGGTTTGTGGGTTTGTGGGTGTGTGTGTGTTTTGGGTTTGTGGATTTGTGGATTTGTGTCTGAGCTTTGTGAGGGTTAGTGTCTAACAGTCTGGTAGGACAATAATTTTAAGTGGGGTCATACTTATGTAGATAAAATATTAGTTGACATGTTAGACTTTATAAAATATAAAGAAAAATTAAAACATTAGATATCAGGTGATTTGGGTGGTAGGAAAAAAAACTTATAAGTAATGTGTTAAGATATCAGTTGACAGTCTAAACTGATATTTTACAAAATTTTAGAAAAAGGGAAAATATTATATATCAGATGAAAAAAAACATGTGATTTCTATTAGAGTTTAGATATTAGCAAAGAAATTAACTGATATTATAACTTTTACAATATCAGTTTTTTCAAATCTGATACAAAAGAGGTGATATCTATTGATATTTTTCTTGTAGTGCATGATCAGATCCATTCGGATCTTACTTGCCATAGTTGCATATTATGACTATGAAATATGGCAAATGAATGTGAAAACAACATTTCTGAATGGCAACTTACAAGAGGAGATTTACATGGATCAACCTAAATGATTTCATATTTGAAAGTGAGAGTTACAAAGTATGCAAATTGCAGAGATCCATTTATAGATTCAAGCAAGCATGAAGAAGCTGGAACATTAGATTTGACGAAGCAATCAAATCGTTTGGTTTTATTCAAAACCTTGATGAAGCATGTGTGTACAAGAAAATTACTGGGAGCTCAATTGCTTTTATTATCCTTTACGTGGATGACATTTTGCTTATCGGAAACGATATAGCAATATTAACCTCAGTCAAAGTATGGCTATCCAAAACTTTCTTAATGAAAGATTTGGGAGAAGCGTCTTATATTCAGGGTATTAAGGTCTATAGAGATAGATTAAGGAGGCTCTTAGGATTGTCCCAATCCTTGTACATAGATAAAGTGTTGAACATGTTCAACATGCATAACTCAAAATGTGATTTACTATCTGAGAGACATGATATCAAACTGTCAAAGGAAATGTGTCCTAAGACACCGAAAGAAATTCATATGATGAAAAACAACTCATATGCTTTGGCAATTGGTAGTTTGATATATGTCATTATATGTATCAGGCCTGATATAGCGCACGCTGAGAGTGTAACTAGCATATATCAATCCAAACCAGGAGATACCCATTGGATTGCAGTTAAATGTGTTCTTAAGTACTTGAGAAGAACTAAGAACATGTTTCTAGTCTATGGTGGAGGAGAGTTACAAGTGGAAGATTACACAGATTCAAACTTTGCATCAGATGTAGATGATCTGAAGTCCACTTCTGGGTACATTTATGTACTGAACGGAGGAGCTGTTAGTTGGAAAAGTTGTAAATTAACAAGCCACCACAACATATTCAACAACGGAAGCGGAATACATTGTTGCTTATGAAGCGGCAAATTAAAGAAGGTTGTTTGGATTAAGAAGTTCATATTCGAACTTGGAGTGGTTCCTTTTATTCAATCACCAGTACGACTCTATTGTAATAACAATGGAGCAATAGCTGGAGCAAATGACCCAAGGTCACATCACAAATCCAAACACATAGACAAACGTTATTATATCCTGCTAGTATATGGTTCACTGAACATGACCGATATAACGAATACATGTTATGGAGTATTACACACCTGTCAGCAGGAGTTCGTTACTTCTTGATAATACAACTGGTCCCTACACTTGAGACGCCACAGTTGTCCTATGCGCTCAGTCGCTATGCTTTAACTGTGTCATAAGGCTAGACTCCTAGAGTTTAGTTAAAGATGCTAATTGGGTATAGTTACTGAAGTATGAGGACATGTGTGTATTCAACAGATAATCTATCACTCCTAGTAATATGAGAGATGTTCCAAGAGACAACAGATATTAAGATTCAGGAATCTTTTGCCAAAGTACTAGATCATGGAAACAAGGTTTCATGGTCGAATATAATCTATACATAAGTGTTGAACCTCAAGGATTATGCTAGGGTTGACGGACTAAGTGAAATTCCAGAGAAATCACTTTACGTTCTTTCTATCAAAAGGCCACTCTTGAGAAAGAGAGCTAGCACTCTCATTCTCCAGAAAGTTCAATCCCTCCATCTCATCTTAGCGTGGGCTAATTAGAAGTCATACATCTTTATGTGACTAGAATGACCAACTGGCAGAGAACCGAGAACTTGTGGATTCGCATTTTGGTAGGCTTCCAATCAAGAGAACAATGTATGAATCCTATTTTGTAAATCATAGAAATTATTGTATCATATATTAATCTGAATCATGATTGTATACAATTTTATTTCCCACTGCGTTTCTATGATCAATTTCTAACAACATGATCGACCCCAAGCCCAAAGACTCATTTGCTCCACAAGTCAAGCTTTTCAATAATGGGGTTGAGAGGGAGCTGGGGAGGGGAAATGCAGTGGATTTATTGTGTTTTTAGTGAAGATGTGCATGGGATATTGGGTTGAGACCTATTTTCTTCTTTTTAAGTTTTTTATTTTTAGTTTTTTATTTTAAATTTTTAAACATATAAAAAGTGGCAAAAAATAATAAATAAAAGAGATAAAATATAGTTTTAGAAGTGACAATATCACCCTTTACATTTGCTAATGATTTTAGCAGAAATTCGATGAAGTACTTATTAGACATTAACAATTAATTAAGGTATTAAATTGAAACAAATAAAAATTCAGGTACTGAATTGAGATACTAGTTAAAACTTAGGCACCAAAAATGAATTTTTCTTTATTTTATTTTAAATAAATTCAAGTCAGATGCATTTTCAACCTTTGGATATAAGCCATCTAAAGACCGAAAAAGTATGTAAATAAGTGTGTAAAAAATTGTGCACCTTGAACCTGACCCATCTTTGATAGGACTCCTTTTGACATGTGAGCAAGTGCTTATTGATAATGCTATTGGGCTCTCTTGTGGCCTGGTTTGTAGCTAGTAGGAGTGGGAATTGGGCGGGTTAGGTCCGGTTGAGGCCTAACTCGCCAACCGAATTGACTGCTCGGGTTGGGAATCAATTGGGCCGTCACGGACTGAATATAAATGGGTTGGCTTGGCTGGGCTTATCACGACTGGCAGGTTTGCGGGTCGGATTCAGTTTGGGCTGAAAGTCAGCAACGCAGTGACAGTAGTTGTGCGAAAGTGGCTCGTGAACTATAGGGTTGTGTCGTTGCAAGGTTGAGCGATCGTGAGTAGAAAGTGTGTGAGAGAGAGATGACAACAAATGAGGATTTGAAGCTAATAAGCGTGAGCATCGAGAGAAATAAGGAAATATGGTGAAGATGATCTGATCTGATAGAAAAAATGGGATGACGGCTGGAAACTAATGGTGCGTTTGGATGAAGTAATTTGAAACTACTAAGGAATTCACAAATGACGGAATTAAAAATGACGTGATTTAAAATTCTAGAATTTGTAAATTCTCTTGTTTGGATAAATGTAATTATAATGGAAATTAAATACGAAATTTATAGTAGTTTTATAAAAGAGTGATGATGATGGTGGCAACAATAAAAATGATGCTTTTGGTGAGTTGATGATGGTAGTAAGGGTGATGGCCCATGAACGGTGAGAGAAATGGTGGTGGCAAAAATTGGGGTATTGGAGGTGGCGGCAACAGCAACATTGGCGGTGGTGGTGATGGTGGTGGCGACGGCGACGACGATGGTGGTGGTGATGGCACTGGTGATGGAGGCGGCGGCGGCGGCGGTGTCAGTGTCGGTGGTGGTGGTGGTGGTGGTGGTGGCAGTGTCAGTGGTGGTGACGGTGGCGGCGATGGTGGTGGCAGTAGTGACAACTGTGGTGGTGGCGGCGAATGTGGTGTCGGTGGTGGTGGCAGCGTGCGGTGGTAGTGGTGGTGGCGGTGTCGGTGGTGGTAGTGGTGGTGACGGTGGCAACGGTGGTGGCAGTGGTGGTGGCAGATGTGGTGGTGGCGGCGGAAGTGGTGTCGGTGGTTGTGGTGGTGATGGTGGCGGCGAAGGTGGCGGTGGCAGTGGTGGTGACGGTGGTGGTGATGGTAACTGCAGCATGGTGGTAGTGGTGGTGGTATTGTAATTAATTGGCAAAGTGATGAGTGAACACAACCTTTTTTATTTATAAAAATTGGAATTTTGAAAATGACACCAATTTAGGTGGAATTTAAACTTTGAATTTACAGCCTTCAAATCCCAAGTTTTTTTCCACATAGAATTTTGTAAATTCTATAATTATAGATTCAAACAAGGAAATTAGAACATGTAATTTATTAAATGCTGAGTTTTGTTTAAATTCCAAGTTTTTTTTCTCCATCCAAACACACCATAAAAGATATGACCAGGGTTAGGCATAAAATTGATTATATTTGTTGGAGTAAAGTAAGTAAAACCTAATAAATATATTATATGTCACTAAATGAAAAAAAAATTAAGTTAGCCGAGGTGGTAGAAGGCTTTAGTTTCACCTTGGAGGTCAGTTGTTCAACCCTCATTGGTAGACACCAAAGAGTAAAATTTCGTTTTTTAGGGGTATGAAAATTTTAACATCATACCAAATTAATTTCGAAAAATTTTGCCGAAATTTTGCCAAAATTTTCCGAAATCCTCGAAATTTCGACGAAATTTTCGATGTAGAGATCGGAGAGAGAGATGGGAGGCAGAGACCGGAGGGAGAGGGGAGGCAGAGCACCGTCGCCGACTCGCCGGAGGAAGAGAAGAGATTGGAGAGGGAGTTGCAGAGGCGCTCTGCGCCGTCGTCGAAGGGAGATCCAGGGAGGGAGAGGAGGAAGAGAAGGAGATCAGGGGAGGGAGAGGGAAGATAGATTAGGAGGGAGGAGAAAAACTGGAAGTGAAGGGAGATTGGAGAAGAAAATGAAAACTGGAGAAAAAAAAACTGAAGACCACTTAGCTTGAAGAAGACGAAGGCCACTGGAAGAGTAGAAGACATGGGGGAAGAAGAGGAAAAGGAAAGAAAAAAAAAAGAAGAGAAAAGAAAGGAAAAGAAAAGAAAAGGAAAGAAAAAAAAAAGAAGAGAAAAGAAAAGAAAAAAAAAAAGGAAAGAAAAAAAATTTTTTAGGGTGGATTGAGATTTGGAGTCTTTAGGCAATTGGAAAGAAAAAAAAATATTTGAAATTTTATTTGGGGTTTGATTTGGCCATTTTGGTGTTTCGTTTAGTTGTAAACATAAATTATGAAAACAAATTTATCCCCTCATCATGAAGTTTCATTCCCTTAATGTTTGGTTTTCCAATTTCGAGATCGAGAATTTGTGAAATTGAAATTTTAGATAAACCGCTGTCGTCGCTGCTGTCATTGGGTTGGTTCTATTTTAACCCAATTCGGCTTAATTTAACTATCGAAAACCATTTCCAAATCCCTTTGAGTAAGCTTGCTACTTCCCGTTGCCACATTGGTGATTTATTCTTGTAATTTCATTATGTAATTATTAATTAGTTAAATATTTTTTTAATAGTATTGTCTACAGCGCGCATTATATTCATCACATATCACACAAAACCTACTATATAATTTGGTTTTTTCAATGTTTTTTTATCAATGTAGTAGATAATATGTTAAATAAACATATGGTAAAGTTTTATTCAAAATTTCCGTATTTTAATAGTAATTTCCGTCTAATTTTTGTCGAAATTTAAAAATTTTTAAAAATTTCCGTCGAAATTTACATAAAATTTTTTCGAAACCCGAAATTTTATTCCTTAATAGACACACTCTTTTTTAATTGAATAAGATAATCAGGCGGGTAGTTACATGCAGGCGAAAAAGAACTCATCTTGTAACCGACCCGTACAAAGTCGGGTAAAGACTATTAGAGCCAACGGGTGAATTTATTTGAGTTGGACTCAACCCTAGTGTGATGGGTCGGTCGAAATTTATTTGAGTTGGACTCGACCCTAATGTGATGGGTCGGTCGGGTTTGGCGGGTTGATGCCCACCCTAGTAGCTAGGTAGGTGTTTTGTTTCTTGGACCCTCGGCCCCGAGTCAACCAAAAGGGCAAAAATGGAGTCCAAGTGGGGGCCACACAAGCTTCTCAAAATCTAGAATAGAATAGAATAGAATAGTATAAAAGTCCCAACCACGCCGGCAGACATCTGAGATTTGTCGATTGTTCCGCCCCCAGCAGATGAACGGTGGTGATCATCTATCTATACAATTGCATAGTTGTACATAGATCACTCCATCTCCACAAACGCTGCGTTGCAACTTGCACAGAGAATCAGAAAAATGAGGATTACTATGAAGTATGAACTATTGACAGTCACCAATGAATTGATTATCCCAAAAGTAGAAAAAAAAATAAAATAGTGAGAGAGAGAGAGCCAAAACTCAAAAGCAAACCAATTCCCAAAGCCCAACATTGTTTGGTTTGACAGTGCCCCTGCGTTTCTCATCAGTAGCTCCGTTACGGTTTTGCAATAAATGACACGAAGATGACATGTCGAATTCTCCATGTTCACTGTTAGGCCACCTGCCCTCCTTCAAACATTCATTCATTGTCGTTGTTCGCTTCCAGTTCGCAAATGCCAACAATCCCTTCGTTAATTCCAAAGCACCACCGCATCTAATTTTATAAAACTCACAATTCACAAAAAAAAAAAGAAAAAAGAAAAAAAGAAACCAAAGCAGTTTGATCAAGCAAAGCAAAGCAAAGCAATGCCTCCTCCGTTGAAGCTGAGCAACTCTTCCAATCAAACCCTCACGACCACCACCACCGCCGCTGCTGCTACTACAGCCCAAGATGCGCGCCTCCTCGTCCGCGAAACGCTGCGTATTAGTGCCAACCTCGCCGCCGCCGAGCCTCCCCTGCCTCTCGACACCACCCGCAAGCATCAGCTTGCCGACGACTTCGTCGGCTCCAGCTTCCGGTTGATTTGCTGCGAGGAGATCGACGGCCGCCGATGGAACTACGTGGCCGAGCCCGATTCCTCCACCGGAACCTTCAAGAAGGGCTCCTTTCGCGCCCTCGGCTTGCACAGCCCCCAACCTCCTCTCGACGTCAGTACTTTTTCTTTCTTCTTCTTTTTTTGTTTTTCTTAATTTGCTTGCTTCATAGTCCACGCATTTTGCTTCACATTTCGAGCTCAATTTCATGTAATTTTTTATTTATTTTTTATCTTGGACTGGTTATGAGTTATGAGAATTGAAAGTGAATGTGAGAGAGTTTGAGTTTGTATAAATCTAATTGATTTCCTGCTTCTTAACTTAATTTTCGAATTGAGACACAAGAAGTGGAACTATTAGCTAGATTGCGTAGTAAGCATTGACATTTTTGCGATTTATGCCTCAACGAGTCAATGCCATTTATGGTGTAGATGACGTTGAAATACATGCCGAATTTGAAAAATTTGATGACTTCTGCTCTAAGTGAGTCACACTTCTGAGGTTCGTGTGTTGAACTTTTTTGGTGCAGGGGTTGATGTCCTTTGTAAGATCATATGTTGTCCCGGAAGGTTTCCCTGATAGTGTAATCCCTTCGTATGTCCCCTACATGACGTGGAGAGCTCTCAAGGTATACACTTGATTTTATTATCTATCAACTATACCACTAATGCCGCTCAAACTTCTAAACCACAAAACTATTAATGTGGTTTGATCACTTTGGGGGAATTCAATGCGTTTGATCACTTTGGGGGAATTCAATGCTATCTTAACAATTTCTGTACTTGCTGTAGCACTTCTTTGGTGGAGCAATGGGAGTTTTCACAACACAAACCCTATTGAATTCAGTTGGAGTCTCTAGAAACAGTGCTGCTCAGGGTGCTGTTGCCATCAACTGGATTCTCAAGGTAACTATATTACCTATAACTGTTGTTTTAACATTTCTTGATCAGAAGTTTTGTAATTTACTAGTATTTGACACCCAAGAAATTTTTTAACATCCCTCTGTTTTTTATTTGGTTTGGTTGCAAAAGGGTGCTTTTGGGAAATTTTTTGTGCACTTATATGAACAGAACAATGTTGCAGAATGGAAAATTAATAATGGTGATGTAATGGGAATTTGCCCTTCTAATTATGTTAATAAGTGATTTGGAGCTTCAATTGAACCAACACACTACAGCTTTCTGGGCTATTGTAATATTCTAATTATTAGAGGGAAGATGCCATTATGTAAACCTTTATGTAGAGTTTAACAGAGTTTGATCATTATTGCTGGGTTTTCTCGGAATTTGTTGACTTTAAAGCTTCATATGGTTGTGATCTTTCTGCCTTAATAGCTTTTCACTTATATGATTGTGAAAAATACTTGACTCTTCTCAGTCTTGTGACTGCAGAAATCTTGATGCGGGAGCTTTAATTCAGAACCAAAAAATCATTACATGAAAATGTTTTAGGCTGATCAGGAATAGTTAGGATGCACAAAAAGATCCAAGATTTTCATTGTCATGTGGGTCAAATTAAAATGTTTATCCTTAAGTCATCTTTTCCAAATCTCTTGTAACTTTGACTATTTCCATGACATATTATTTCTGTCAAGGATTAGCCAGTAGACATTTATTGTTAATTAAAAATGGATTGCTTCTTAAACAAGCTAAAACCTACTGCAATATTTTGTGATCATGCTGGTGTTAAACACATGAGTAGAACTTATCCGTGAAAACCAGCTTGCAAGGAAAGGGTGCCTAAGTGCTTATATACTAAATATTCCAAAGGTACCCAAGTGATGTGGGACTATGTTAACAGCTGGTACTGTTTGCCCATGTTTCTATTACTAACCATATCCTGGTATTTCCAGTCATATGTCAGAGAAGGAGAAGTCTAATTCAAACTAAATACAATATTTCATTAGAATTTTCTCTAGGAACAAGCGGATGCAATTTTTGATACAGTTAACACTTGGTTTAGTGTAGTAACATTATACTTTTCCTTTTGAATGTTGGATTGTTGGGGATGACTTTTATGGTGCTTGACAGGCTCGGATGTCCAAATAAGTGGTTCCCATTGCCCATAGGTCATGATTAGAATCTGAATCCTCTTGTATCAGTGTTCTATGCTAAAGTGTCTGTTAGCCAATATTTCCTTTGCGTTTTCGCTGTTGCCACTATTGGAATAATGTTAAAATATATATTGGTGGACCTTGGTATCTTTATGACCAAAGTTTTTTTTTTTTTTTTTTTTCTTGTTGATATAATTTGACTTCAAATTGTAATTCTTTTGGAGTTAGTGATACCAAACTTCAGGACTTTACTTTATTGCCTTGTACTACAGCCGTTTCTTCTATGTCAATATGGTGTAGTAGATGATTTGATAAATGTAAATTTGAATTGTATTTCTAGGATGGTGCTGGTCGTGTTGGAAAAATGCTTTTTGCTCGACAAGGAAAGAAATTTGATTGTGATCTAAAACAGGTATAATTACTTGCACTTGTGACAAACTTCACAGTACTGGACCTTTCCCATCCCATCTTACAATGTTTGCTCATCTTTTGTAAATGATGATGTGCTACAGTTGCGGTTTGCTGGTGATCTTCTTATGGAGCTGGGTGCTGGGGTGGAGTTGGCAACTGCAGCTGTGCCACACCTTTTTCTTCCTTTGGCTTGTGCAGCTAATGTGGCAAAGGTGTGACCATTTTCTTATAGCAGCATGCCTTGTCCATTTTACAAACCTCTGATCCTTTTTTGTTTTCTTATAGAATGTTGCTGCTGTAACATCAACATCAACTCGAACACCAATTTACAAAGCATTTGCTAAAGGAGAAAACATTGGGGATGTGACAGCAAAAGGAGAATGTGTCGGCAATATTGCAGATCTGGTATGCTTGTCAAACCTCTCTTTCATCCTTTTAGGATGATTTTTATGCTACAGGAATGTTGACGTGGTCCCATCCAACCAGATGAGCATACCGGTCTAGTAGTTGATACAGTATGCATGTCAGTGTTAAAAATAGAGAATTTCTAGAAAGGGTCTGATTTGTATTGTCCACTTTTTTAGGACCCTAATGTGCATGCATACACATTAACAGATACGTTATACATAAGTACATAGGAGGCATTCTGGGAATTTTTTGTTATTTCCATTGTGATTCTGTTGTCAAGAACTGAACTTGTTTGAATCCATTTGAATTAATCAATTTAACTGCAGGTCTGTGCAAAGTACATCTTAGAAATATATGTTAGTTTGTTCCAGTTTTCCCAGTATTTGACATTATATGTTGGGTTTTTGACTTTTGAGTCTGGTTATGTTTGGCATGTCATGTTTTTTGTGTATACAAGCATTTCTTCTTATAACTGATTTAAAGTTGACCGCGATAAAAATCAGTTGTTGACATGCTCAGTGGCCATATTGTGTAAAATTTGGTAAATTTGTGCATTGTGTCATATAATGGCTTTTAAATATGCTAGTTCGACCCACATGCTATGCACATAGGATCCAATATTTACTAAACACAGTAAATTGATATATATTTGTTATGGTTTTATGATCAATATTACTATGTATGTCAATATTGTTGCAACTTTAATTTATAAGTATTGTTACCTCCATTATCACTGACATAACTGGTTTTGCTAAAATGACCATGACACTATCATATTATTATCTCTCATTTTTGTTGTTGCTACAAACAACAATTGTTATCACTAATATTTTTACATTTTATTCTATATCAAGTACTGTTATTTATTCTTGACTAGGATATCGAAGCAAGTTCTGAATAAATCCTCTTTTTTGGCCAAGAACTGAATAAATCCTCTTGATAATACATGAGACTATCAAGTCAGAGCCTGATTCAGACTCCCAGACTTTGTCTTATTTTGACCCGTATTGAGGCAAGAGAGATATCTTTGCTCATTTAACTTTTCTTTGAACATATCCCGGAAGTATATCCGGACATACCCTTACCCTTGTTTATTCTAGCCTTACTAAAATTAATAAAGAAAAAAAGTGTTTTTACCTGTGTACGGTGAATTTTCCTATATAGCCGGAACTTATCCATATCTGCCACATATGCAGTATGGATACAGAGTGGGGTTCAAGTATCTATGCTATATAGATCAGGACTTTTTTTTGGTGTTTTACCATAGGAGTAACCTCTCGGACTGTGGAAGGAGGCAATTTTCAGTATCCCTCTGGGCTATTCCTATTTCTCTTCTCTGTCAAAATTTGTGGTTGGAAATGGGGTTAAAATTCGTCTTTGGGAAGATATTTAGTTAGGTTATTCAGCTCTTCAATCTTTGTTTCCTAATCTTTAGAGATCTTCTTTGAATCATAATCCGGTTATCTCCTCTTCAGCATCATTCTCACCTTGTTGAGCCTTGTATTTGAATCTTACCTGTAGGATGAACCTAAGAGATAGGGAATTCATTGAGTTTCTTAACTTGTTGTCTTCCATTAGTAATATTGCCTTGAGTTCAGTCTGGCCGAATAGGAGACATTGGTTTATTAATGAGTACAGGGTCTTTTCTTGTAAATCTTTTTTTCTTTCAATGCTAGATAATCCAGGTAACCATGTTTTTGGTCCTTATAAGGTAATTTGATGTACCTAGAGTTCAATTACTTGGTTGGCTTGTGGCTCTTAAATTCAGTACTCATCTGCTCCAGATAAGGAGGCCGTATTCTTTCATTATGCTCTCGTGGTTGTTTGTTGTGTAAAGCAGTAGGTGAAACGATTAAGCATATATTTTTACCTTTGCTTCACAAGTTTGGAGTTGTTGCTTTTGGTCTGGGGTGTGTTGTTTCAAGAAACTGTTATTCCTTGTTGACTGGGGTATTTTTGGGGGTGGGGTCTAAGAAGAGAGCTTTTACCCTTTGGCATTTTGCAGTATTGGCCTCTATTTGGGTTGGAACATAAGAATTTTTGAAGATACAGAAGATGAGGAGTTGAATTTTATTTGGGATTTTTATAATATAAAATAATTGTTGGCCCACATCCTAATAGCTCAAGCTTCTGGGAATTGTGGTAAACCAACAAAATTTATCATGGTGCCAGGGTAGGGGATCCTGAGTTTGAATCCCTGCAATTGTAGCCTCCCAATATAAATTGAATTCCACATGCTGGGTAATAGTGGTGGAGAGAGACCCACATGTGAGGAGGGTGTTTAGAATATAAAATAATTGTTGGGTCACATCCAAATAGTTTAAGGTCTTGGGAATAGTAGTCACCAACGAAATTTATCAGGGACAAAATTAGATTTCTTGCCTCCTTGTATCACTTTCAAGATTGTCCTTTACTGTGATTCATCTTGATTGGCTGAAGCTTTCTGTTGAGTGTGGCTTTGTTTGTTTTGTGTTTTTTAGTTGGTTTTGCCTACTTGTCATCCCTTTTTGTATGAATATTCTATTTTATCTATAAAACTCGTATTCTTTTTATCTATAAAATTCTTGTTTCCTATAAAAAGAAAGGTATCTATGCTTCATAGTGGATTTTTTCCTACATATGCCAAGTTTGGAATTATTTTTTCCTACATAGTGGTGTGCACTTTTGTGAATGACTTTGATCATTCGTGGTTGATGTTTGTGAATTGTGTGTTTTTTGAAGTTCGGAACTGGACTGAGCATACTAATCTCAAGAAAAAATCCATCATTGGTCACTACATTTGGCCTCCTTTCATGTGGATATGTTCTCAGCTCTTACCAAGAGGTTAGATTGTGTGCAACAGTGAAGATTAATTTTGTTTGCTTTGTTTCCTCTCATTTGTTTAATGGAGTACTTTTGTTTCCCAGGTTAAATCTGTAGTGTTGCACACCTTGAACCGAGCAAGATTCACTGTGGCAGTAGATGCCTTTCTGAAAACAGGTTAGCATAAATGTTCTACCTTAGATAACTTTTTTCCTGCCATTTATACTTCTCTTCCATTATTTTTTCTCTTCATGCATCTTTTAGTGTCATACATAATATTTGTAAGCTAGCTTTAGTGTATTGTATTTTCAAGATATATACTGATGTAATTGTGCTTTATTTTCACTTCTAGGGCGAGTACCCTCGTTGCAGGAGGGGAACCTGAATGAAGACATATTCAGTTTTCCATGGTTGAAAGACAGGCCTGTTGTTCTTGGTATGTATTTGTAGATTTTTTTATTATTTGTCCTTTTATTTATGAACTGTGACCATCTTGTTTCTTAGTTCAACTTGAGTTTTTCCTTTTTAATGTATGACAGGGCCAAGATTTAAAGATGCGTTCCAAGAGCCATCTATATATCTTGCGATAGAGCCCTTCTTTGAGGTAAGCCATTTTGGACAGGGGTTAACTTTCAGAAATCTCTCTCTCTCTCTCTCTCTCTCTCTCTCTCTCTCTCTCTCTCTCTCTCTCTCTCTACATATATACGTCTCATTAATATTCCATTATCTTGATTGGTGACAGAAAGAGAGATATGTTGTGACATATAATCCTTCAAAGGGCAAAGTATATGCATTGCTCAAAGATCAAGCGAAGTCAGATGACATTCTAAAAGCGGCATTTCATGTGAGATAAACAGCTTATTTATGTGGTCTACTAGTGATGAAAAGGTTCTTCCTCTTCATATAGGGGTTTTAATATGTTATTCCACTTTGTATTACAGGCTGAGGTTCTTTTGAATTTTGTACATTTATCATCTGGCGGTCAGCCTCTGTCTCAGACGCAGAAGCAAGATGGATATTCAAACTTTGTGCCCACAGCTAAAGATCTTGAGGCGTATATTGCTGAGTCATGTAAGATGGTCTCAACTTCATATGGAATTTTCAAGAGTAAAGCTGGAGAGCAGGTAATTAGTGTTCAAATTTGTTAACTTTATGTTTGTGTGAAATTCAGTTTGGCCAGTCAGGCAGGCTTATAATATTACGTTCACAGCTGTCCCCATTTGCATAAGAAAAAATATTCAAAGTAAGCTAAATGTTTTCTTGCCAGACAGTCTAGCATATGATATTGTCATATTATCAATTTAAACCATTGATCTGGTGGACTCTGATTTGATTGCGTGGTCTAGATTAATGGTCTAACAACATAATATGCCAAATTTTTTGACAAGAGAACATTAAAGTAATGCCAATACAAGGGATTAGGTTCAATTTTTTCTGTCAGCATTACTATACATGCGTTGGAGTTGTGTCCAAATGGATTGAATGATTTTTAGGTATGATTTATTTTAGAGGGCTGCATTTGCACACCCCTAAATTTCTTTTTGCACACCCTTTCTGAAAAAAAAAAAAAAAAAAAAATTCAAGAAAAAAGACCATTTGGCCCTCCCCTCACCCACACACCCCCATCCCCATCTCCCCCCCCCCCCCCCAGTACACACCCCATCTCCCCATCTCCCCATCTCCATCTTTTTTTTTTTCTTCTTCACGGTCGAAGCCCACCCCCCACCCTTTCTCTTCTTCTTCTTCCCCCTACCCCAACCACCTCCCCCCGAGCCCTCCCCTCCCCTCCTCTCCTCCCCCTCCTCCCCTCATGCACCACCTACAAATAGCCACCACCTGCACAGCCAAAACAGCCACCACCACATTCTTCCCCTCTCTCTCTCTCTCTCTCTCTCTCTCTCTCTCTCTCTCTCTCTCTCTCTCTATCTCTCCTTCCCTCTCTCCTCTCCCCCAAGCAGACAGCCAAAAAAAATAAAAAATTGCAGTGGGTTCGGCGGACCAGTGCCGAACCCGGTGGTTTCATTTGACAGGTACCCGCCGAATAGAATAGGATTGTTCGGTGGGTACCTACCGAACGAAACCATCAGGTTCGGCACTGGTCCACCGAACCCGCTCCAATTTTTTTTTAAGAGAGAGCAAGAGAGAGAAAGGGAGAGAGGAGAGAAGGGCAGGGAGGGGGTGGGGTGGTCGCCAGTGGTGGTAGGCTGCTCGGCGTGGTCGGGGATGGGTGTGTGTCGGAGAGAGGAGAGGTGGGGAGGGAGGTGATCGGGGATGGGTGTGTGTGTGTGTGTGTTTTTTTTTTCTGTTTAGGAAGGGTGTGCAAAAGGAAAAATGGATGGGGTATAAGGTCTTTTCCCTTGAGTTTTTTTTTTTTTTTTTTTTTTTTAAGAAAGGGTGTGCAAATAGCAGCCCTCTTATTTTAAGAGGTTTCTGGGCTCAACAATGTAGGCTTAACTGAAACCATTGTTGTGTTCAAAGACACCATATATTCTAGGTATATATGGTTGTATGAGGTGTTGCAATAGATAAAGATATTGGACTATGCCCTTGAAAACAGCCGAGCTTATGTTCTTTTCTACTCTGTTACTACAACAAACCTTATAAACCATTGGTTTTCCCCCAAATGATCAATTTTTAAAAGTGTTATGCACAAATGACACTTTCCCAAAATTTATAGTCTTAACCTTTTTTATGGAGAAAGACTACTTGTAATGTTTTTATCTGAACACTTTAAGTAAATGTCTACCAAATTATCTGTAGTTGAGATGTGGTCAAGATGACTTTGATCACACCTCGACCACCATCTCAGGGGACAAAACATTAAGGCTAATTTGCTCTTTTTCTATGAAAATCATTAAACATGCTATAAATTTTAAAAACATGAGTCAGCTTTGCATATCGTCTTTGGGTCATTTGGGCATAAACCAAAACCAATAGGCTGCCCCTTCTCCATGGGTGGGATGAGTTTCAAGGACAATACATTTTTGTTGCAAGATCCTGGATCAACTCCCTAAAGCAACACTCATGCAATTACTTAATACTTGGGTGGTATAATTGGTTCATCAAAAAAGAAAATTCTTAGGCCTTGGTTTGGATGGGATAATTGTACATGTATTCCTAGGTTCATAATATACAGGCTACTATGTACTTTGTCTGCACGTATGTTTTTTCTGTTTTTGTTATGAAAGTCGCTTGAAAAGATAAGAGTGCCCTTTTTAACATGGATATAATCTATTTTTCCTATAGGGGTGGATAATGTCATCATCACTTCTTAATCCCGGCCCAGCTCGTCTTATTAAGTGATTGATTTGGAGAATATGCTGGTACTCCATCTCCCTGCAAAGTTGGCTTTTGCATTCCAAGTCTGGACAGCTTCAGTACTTGTTACACTTGTACAAACTGCTTGGAAAATAGGAAGAAAAAGGGCTTGCCACCATACCACTCACTGGGACCATGGGAACCATTTGTCTCATTATGCCTGTCAAATGTAAGTGAAGCTCTGCTTGTTCAAACATAAATGAAAGATGGCATGGTGCAGTTTTTAAGTCATAGAAACGAGTCGTTACTAGATGGTGGATTAATGCATAGGCGGCACGGCTGTATTTTATTTATCCTTGTTTCTCTAGAGGGGGTTGCCCTGGGTTTGTGTTTTTCAATTTTGTCACATGTTTCCTTGTCAGTATATAAATCATAGAATTTTCCGTTTGTCCAATATTACTAGAGAGTTAAATGTCCCACAAAGTTTGAAACCGTTTGGTTTTAGACTTAAAAAGCATGGAAATGTCGATCATGTGTGGATAGAAGATGGGTCTCAGTGGCTGCATGTCTGAAGCTCTGTATCAGGATTCTATTGTAACTCATGGTTCTGTTAATCGAGCCTTCTTCTAACAAAAAATAAAATAAAAGAAAATTTTTGTACAAATCTGTATTATGTAGATGCCATATCTGTCATATCAGCATGGGTAATGCTCAATTTTATTTTTTATTATTATTATTATTATTATTATTATTATTTTTTAATGTTGTGAGAAGCATTATTCAGTTAGGTGTTAGCCTGTTAGGACATAGGACCAATGTAGCTCTAGGCCTAATCCATCTTCTTTATTGACTAAAGGCATATCGCTGTCTGCCACAGGCTCTGACATATTGCATGTGTGAGCATTGTCTTTGTAACATGCAGTAACTTCTATTATGATTGGGAATTTGTTCAAAGAAATGCTGAATATACTTTACTCTCAAGCTTTTTATCCGAAATTTGTTTTACCCTTACTAAAATAAAGTAAACTAACAAAGTAGAAAAAAAAAAAAAAACCAAAGAAACCCACCCACTCGGACAGAAACCCGCCAATGCAGTGGCCAAAGAGGGGAGAGGGTATCTGTCAAGGTGGGTGGGGAGAGAAAGAGGGACTGCTCGGGTTGGGGGGCTTTTGTTTAAATTTTTAAAGGGTAAAATTGGGTCGCAAAATATAAAAGTTAATGTGCAGAGTATGTAGAAGAAATGGTAGGATATGATTATTTTATAAGCTCTCTTAAGATTTTTCATGGACCATTTATACTTGAATATTTTTTTCAATTACATAGTTCAAAATTGTTTTATTGCAACTTCTCTGTGGTTTATGCATTTGTCACACACAAAAAGGATATAAAGGGAACTCTCCCAATTTGGTGAAACTTTCAAACTCTAAAAATGTGCATGGTTAATTAAAATGTTATGCAAAAGAAACATCATCCATATTAAATAAGAAGTTATTAATGAGTCAACTTTCTATCTAAGAAAATAAATATTAAAATTAAAAGAAAAAAGGCCAGCAACAATGTTCAAAAGGAAGTTGCTTCTGAACCAACATTCTGTCCAAAAAAATAATTAAAATTAAAAAATTAAAAAGCAATGGTTTAAAAAGTATTTTTTTTCTTTGAATTTATTTGTATATTTTCTATAAAAACAAATTATATGTTTAATAAAAGTAAAATGTCAATTGGTGGGTGCAGTAATGCCTGCAGAGTGCGTGTCAAGAGACTAACAATTGAAAAAAAAAAAAGTGATAAAAATTGGCTGCCGATACAACAAAGAAGCTTTCAGCAATTAAATTTTGACATCACTGATGAATCTCGGCATCACACTGATCAATCAGCTCTGACTTTAAAACTTAAAATAACGTTATTTCAGACCTGAGAATAATATTATGTATACACACTTAAATTAACTTTAGCATGAATACGTGATTTCTTATTTCTTTTTCTCCAATTACGTGGCTATATATGTGAAGGTCTATCAATGTTTTCAGTATTTTTCTTATCAGTAGTGCTAGATATACCACATTTTTATACCATAATTTCATACCACCTTATGTGGCAACTTACATGGCATTCATACATTGGATACTAAAAAATAAAAAGAAAAACCCAAAAAGAAAAAGAAGAACTCTGTCCAATAAAGTAATGACACGTGAGATGGTATAAGAATGTGGTATAAGAAATGTGGTAAGTATAACATTATTCTTTTCTTATTCTTGATCGGTTTTTTACTCATATACTTTTATCATCAAATGTGGGACACATGTCATATTTTGATTAGACTATATTACTACTTAGCATTATTATATGGCAAGAACAATTTAATACAAGTTTTCCTTGCAAAAAAAGAGTCTAATTAAATATACAATTAACTTAATAGAAAATTAGGATTAAATATCAATCTCAATAATTTTTTGGTATATCATGAAGATCATATAATTTTTCAATTGAACCATCAAATTTAAATGTAGTTTTTTAGATTAGGTCCTAAATATATTGGCCTCTTTGATTTGAGTTTTTTCCATTTGACATTTTTATCTTTTGGCCCACATATGATGAGTGTTAGTTAAAATTTATAAGGTTTTGACAAAATTGCCCTTAAGACTTTTATATTATCTTGAAAATTTGCTAATGTAGTCTCAACTTCACATTTAGTTGTGACTGTACGACACTCACAAACGTACACTCACAACTTCAAATTTAGTTGTGACTGTACGACACTCACAACTTCAAATTCAATCACATCTAAGTTGTGAGACAGTCAAAGTTAAGTTGTGACTTAATTGAATTTATTTTAGAGAAATTATACTACATTATAATATAAATAGAGGTCAAAAAAATACTTTTACTCAAAATAATATATAGTATAATGGTGTGAGTTATCTCTTTCAATTTATCAAGATAGTCACAGTTAAGTTGTGACTGTATTAATTTTTTTTTAATATAATATAGACTATATAATATAAATTAATGTAATATTTGTGATGTAATATTATTTTTATTTTTTTATTATAGTGGCATGTGATGTAATATATGTAAATTCTAATACCTTTTATTTTATTAATTTGTTTGATTTTTCAACTAGTATCTAGTCTAAAATGCTATTTAATTTTGTTACCTAAACTAAAAAGTTATTTAAATTTAGTAGTTAAAATCAATGGACCTTTAACTTAATCGTCTCTTCTTTCCGTGACTTTTTATTTTATTTTTTTATGGTCCTTTAGTAATAGGCCCCAAAATACAACTCTCTTTAGCCATAAACTCAAACTTCTTTTCTATTTATTTCTAATCCAAAACTTTATTTCTACACTACAAAAATATATTTTTAAGTCATAATTCAAGTATACAAAGAAAAAAAAAAAGGGTCACAATTCAAGTAAAATTCAAGCATTGAGCCTTTAAAACTAGGGGTGGGTTCGGTACGGTAACCGTACCGAAACACCCATACCGAATTCCGACCGATATGGGTCAGTAACCGATCACTTCGGCATCGGTCGGAGAATGGCGGTATCAGTCGGAGAGCGGCGGTCCGAGCTGTTGTTGTTGATTGGTTGGTTGTTTGCTGGTGGTGGTTCTGGTGCTAGAGGAAGCGGATCAAGTGCTCCATGCTCTTCAAGCCTTGCAACGCGACTTCCTGTATGGCCTTATGGTCGTCTATCTTCGGAAAGCTCATGAGCTCCACCGCCATTGAAAAGCAAGAAGGTGTGAAAAACAGAGACGAGGACGAGGACAATCGAGCTCGAGCGAAGCTCAGGAAGCCATGGGAGATCTCAGAGAGGTGTTTTTTAGGAGAAGTGAGTAGGGGTTTGTGTGCACCGGTGGTGGTGGTGGTGATGGTTGGAGATGATGCATTCATTGTGGTGAACCTGGTGGTTGGGGTTGTGGTCGCACACATAAAGAAAAAGAAGAAAAGAAAAGAAGAGACACGGGTGGGAGGAGAGAGAAGAAGAAAAAGAAAAGAAAGAAAGAAGAAGGGGGGGGGGGCACGTGGGTTAGGGGGAAAGGAAAAGAAAAAATAATAAAAATAAAGTTTTATTTTGTATATGAATAAATAAGGTATTTTGGGGTTTCGTTTAGGGTTTGGATTTTGGGGTTTAAGGTTTAGGGTATTTTGGGGTTTCAAATTTCAATTGGGGTTTGGACTTTGAAGTTTGGAGTTTTATATTTTTATTACATATGTTTTTTATAATTTATAGTATATAGTCAATAACTTAATAGTTTACATGTTTTTTAATTTATATCATCTTCTAAACCTTAGGGTATATGGTATAGGTCATATACCTAATAGGGCCGTTAGGCTAAATAGCTAATACCATATACTAATAATAATATATTATACCATATTATACATTTATGATTGAGGTAATTACATAAATCATAAATAGTCCATAACTCCATAGTCCATATTGATATTAATATATTATACCATATTTTACTATATTATATCATATTATACAATATACTAAATCACTAATATTATCATATTATACTATACTATACCATTTATACCATATTATGTTATTAAACTATATACTATATACCAAACTCTAAGTTACCAACTATGAATCTATGAATTATAAATTTATAATATTAGACAATTAGGATATAGAAATTAGTAATTTAGTATGAGATATCATATACATATACTATATAGGGTTTATAATTTAGTATAATATTACGGTTTAGGGCTAAACCTTAGGGTATATGGTATAGCCGTATAGGTCATATACCTAATAGGGCCGTTAGGCTAAATGGCTAATACTATATACTAATAATAATATATTATACCATATTATACATTTATGATTGAGGTAATTACATAAATCATAAATAGTCCATAACTCCATAGTTCATATTGATATTAATAGATTATATCATATTATACCATATTTTACTATATTATATCATATTATACAATATACTAAATTACTAATATTATATCATATTGATATAAATTATAGAAAATTAGAAATGTATTATATAAAATTATAAATTATATAGAAAGGTAATACTAAGTATTTTATATTTAGGGTATACTAGTATAGTATAGAAATGTATAAAAATGAATTATTTTAATTATACTTTTTCAATATACGGTCGGTATCGGTATACCGTCGGTACCAGGTTTTGTAAACCAATACCGTTACCAAATTCATCGGTATTTTCGGTATTGGTATTTTTCGGTATAAAATCGGTACGGTATCGGTATTTTTCGGTATTTCGGTATTTTTACCCAGCCCTATTTAAAACACCCAAGAAATATGTTCAAACTCAAACACGGTAAGTGTTTGAATATCCAAATTAGGTGTTCAAACGTATTACACGCTTTTTCTAATTTATTTATTTTTATTTTTCTTAATTAAAAATTTTTTTTTTTTATGATTATGTTTTTTTTTTTTGTTTTCAGACTCAGGCATAGAGAACTTTAACAACTAAGTAGAATGGTCAAGCTTCGAATGCCTAACACTTTTTTTAAGACTTACTTGATTTTTTTTAGCTATTTCTTTTCGTCCAAATTTCTTATGACCTTAAATTTTAATAAACCATTTTAAGAACATAAGTCGGTGAAAATTACACAAATTCAACAAAGTGATGCCTTCCTAGAGAACTGATATGTGGGAATAAAGGGACTTATCCTAAAATGGTCCCCAAGATGCGCATGTAAATCTCGTAGGTTCAGCTCATCACCTCTGACATTCCCATATCTTCTTCCTCTTGTTGGGGTTTTGTAGCTCAACGCAAATTATGAGTGTGATAAAGTTAATCCCACATAAAAAATGTAACCAACAATCTACAATATATAATTGGGTGATCCAATAATAATAACATTCATACCTTTTGGGATAAAGCCACACACTCGAATGGGTCTATTGGGCTTGCTCCGACCCGTGTTAGACCTAGATGGTTAAGTTGAGAACAATATTAGTGATGGATCGTAGAAATTTGTTCTACCTCACTTCCAGATTTAATTAGAACCTAAAAGGCCATATGTCAAATAGGTGTGGGATAGTTAGAAGTAAGACGTAACTTTACGATTGGTCCATTTATTATTTCATAAGTCTCGTGTTGGTCCACAAATTTTTTTAAGTGCCAAGTGCATCCACAAATTAACTAACATGTGTCACCTTGGTCCATTCCATCAAAACATTCCAAACGGATGTTGAGTTTTGTCCACGTGGAGGGGCAAATAGGTCAAATCATGTCATAATGTGAGTCAAATGAGGTCAATTAAGGTCTAATGGTTTTGTTATTCGAAAAAAGTGTGGATCAATTGGGGTCAATTCATGACCCTTTTCAATAACAAAACTATTTGACTCCAATTGACTCTATTTGACTCACATTAAGACATGAATTGACTAATTTGCCCTTCCAGGTCATGTGGACAAAACTCAACGTCCATTTGGGGTGTCTTGACGTAATGGACTAACGTGGCACATGTCAGTTAATTCGTGGATACACTGGGCACTTAAAAAACTTTATGGACCAACACGAGACTTATGAATTAATAAGTGGACCAAATGTGCAATTAACTCTAAGAAATAAAATATTGAAAAATTTAATTAATTAGTTATTTAATGGGCCATAGAATAAATAAAAAGAAGTAGAATGAAGAGTCATTGTTTAATTAATTAAAAGTTAATTAAATTAAATATTTATTTAATTGCTAAATGCCAAGTCAAATTGACAAAGCCCATAAGGCCATAATCCCTTATGGACTCCTTGATGGCTGGCCTCATGGTGTGGATTAGTTATCCCACTCACTCTATAAATAGGTCCAAGTGATGTAGTTCAGAACACAACATAAGTCCTCCAAAACACTAGAGAGAAAGCTAGCACCTTCATCCTCCAATGAGTTCATCTCTCCATTCACATCTTGCATGGACTTATTAGAGATCAACTATTTGAGTGATTGGAAGAACAATCAACTGGAGGATACTATGTGGATTCATTCTCTGATTGGTTTCCAAAGCTCGACAACAAGGTATGAATCCTCTATGATTATTTTGTAATTTTTGTATCATATATCAATTTAGAGACGATGATGTAAATTTTGTTTTCTGTTACATTTATATGATCATTTTCTAACACATCCATGGAACACCTGATACAGCTCAGGGTGGAGTTGGAGTTCTGCATAAGGCAGGTGTACCTCGAGATTTTCCAACAATGTGGATGATGGCTGGATGGTTGTAGTTTTATGATTTGATACAAGCTATGAGTGGATAATGTTAATCACGATAAAGCCTCTAGAATGAGACCGGAGGTGTTTTAAAATTTATAATAAAATTATTTTAATTCATAATAATTTATAAGAAAATCATTTTAATTCATAATAAAGTCATTTTAATTTATAATAAAATCATTTTAATTCATAATAAAGTTCTTCCCCGATTTGAAGGGTATTTTCCCTACAAGGGTGTAGAGTGGGCCTCTACAGGTTTTAACTCTGAGCAAAATCTTGCAGTTAAAACCTAACATAAAGCTGTCAAAGAAGAAAAATAAAAGAACTTAATTAAAAACCCTAAATCACTACCAGTCTTAGCTAGTCTAAGAAAGACTTATAAAATGGACTGAACTCTAAGTCTCTCTTGGTAATATTGGCCCATATATGTTGGTTTGTTGCTCAACACCTCTAGTATACTCATCATCCAAATCTTTTGATGGATAAGCTTGACTAGGAATTGTACCAACCTTAGCTTTCTTTAGTTTACCAAAGTCAATCTTCGCCTTCAACCAAACACCGTTAGGTACGCGTTTCTCTTGACCATTTTTGTCCCTCAATAGTATACTTACTCGATCTCCTTCAAAACACGTCTCAGCTGACCACACTCATGACAAAATTTAGGTATTCTTTCATAACGAAAATCCAGCCATGTAGTTTCTCCTTTGGGCAGAAAATTAAATAGGTCTGCTTATTTCTATTCTCAAAGAAATCTTCCTACACACACTCCTTCAATACCTTGTGAAGTCTCAATACCTTCTGAAACCTCAATACTTCGTCCATTGTTGTCTCCAATTAGTCTCCCCATACAGTTATCATATGAAGCAAAGACAAATTATAGATTTGGATCCATAAAACAGCATATATATATATATGACTTAATTTCATAAGCGATGGAGCTGTCTGTCTTGCCATTTGGTTCTTCCCACCAAAGTCTTATCAAAATTCCACTTACTGTTCTGTATCACACGCTTTTTATTTGCTTTAGTGTTATAGCGAAAGTAAATATAAAAAGTTCTCGATCTGCCATATCCTAATGGCCACCTCCTTCGTAGTCTCTCAAATGTGCAGCAAAGTTCTCTTTAGCACAAAACGATTGAAATCTTAAGTCATATATCAATTAACACTCCATCTACTAGGCTGTTGGAATTAAGGGTTCTAATTGAACTCTATTTTAATTACCTGCCTTTAATGCAAGATTGTGTTATTTAGCTAGTTATAAGTGAGTTGTATTAATTTCTGACAGTTGGCACTGCCTTATAGGACAGATGCACGAATGGTGATGATGAGATCACAATCTCTCCACCCCACTTCTCTTGTAACCGTTTTCTTGTCCTCACATGGATATTTTTTGATATAATGAAAAGAGTGTGGCTGGCTCATCTTAAGCACCACGCATAATCTGTTTTCTTTTCTTCCTTTCTCTCCCCCTTTTCTCTGTTCATCATCGCATCAGTGTTCAACATGGTATCAGAGCCCTAGGTTCGATCATCGAGCTGGGGCATTGGTTCTGTGAAGGGCGAGTGAGAAATCGAATGAGAAATCTCAACATTCAGCTGCTATGGCTGGATCTGAAAATGGTGAGCTACGAGCTCCGATCTTTGATGGAACAGAGTATGAGTTCTTGAGAGTCAAGATGGTTACAATCTTCAAGTCCTATGGGATTTGGAAGCTTGTGGAAAAGGGGATTTGTATTCCAGAATCAAAGAGGAAGAAAGAGAAAGTTAAAAAGGATGGGGAAGCATTTAGTGTGGATGACGAAGAGGAAGTAGATTCTTACCTTGAGGAGCAACAGATGAAGGATGCAAAGGCCTTAGGAATCATTCAAGGTGCTGTTTCAAGGGAGATCTTTCCTCGAATTGTAAATCAAGAAACTGCTAAAGGTGCATGAGACTTACTTAGAGAGGAGTACCATGGAGATGAACAATCCAGGTCAGTGAAGCTCCAAGGATTGCGTAGAGAGTTTGAATATATGAGAATGAGGGAAAATGAAACTTTGTCTTCATATTTTACTCGATTCTTTGACTTAACTAATCAGATGGAAAAGTTTGGTGAAATTCTTCCCCATCAACGTATGGTACAGAAAATTTTGATTAGTTTAACAAAGATATATGATCCCATGTGTGTGATTATTGAGAGAACTGTTGACTTAAATACAGCATCAGTACATGAGGTTGTAGGTTCACTTAAAAGCTATGAACTCATACTGGATAGACATGAGGAAGATTCAGGCTATGCTGAGAAGGCTCTGGCTAGCATGAGTGTCTCATCAAACTCTCAGAATTCTCAAAACAAATCTTACAATCACAATGGAGGAAATAAAGGTGCCTGGAAAGGTAAACCCAAGAAGTGGGAAAATAAGTCAACTGCAAATGTGAAAGGAGTTGGGGTAGATTCAGGGAAGACCAAATGCAGGATCTATGATAAGCTTTATTTTGGGGAATGTTGGTTCAAAGGAAAAATCAAATGTCATAATTGTGAGAAATTTGGGCATGTAATGAAGGACTGCCATCAATCAAATAAAAGAGGACAGGTTGTCAACTATGCTAATCAGGTACAAGAGACTGTCACTATGTTTTATGCATGTCATAAGGCATCTGTGGAGAATTGTAAAGATGTGTGGTACCTGGACAGTGGTTGTAGTAACCATATGACAGGGTGTGAGTCTCTACTTGTGGATATTGATCGAAGTGTGAGATTCAAGGTTAAAATGGGGACAGGTGACCTTGTTGAGTCAATTGGCAAAGGAACACTACCTGTTAAAACCAAGGATGGCACAAGATACATTACTGAAGTAATGGTTGTACCTAGGTTAGATGAGAACTTGTTGAGTGTTGGACAAATGGTCAAGCATGGCTATTGGTTGATCTTTGGAGATTTTTCTGCAAATATTTATGGAGATAAAGATTTTAAGAATTTAGTTGTGAATGTGCAGATGAAAGGGAACATGTGTTTTCCCCTTGCTCTCGAGAACATTGGCCCTGAAATGGCAAACAAAGCCACTGTCATTGATTCCTCTTGGAAATGGCATAAAAGATATGGCCATTTAAACTTTGATAGTCTGTTACAATTGCAAGATAAGAATATGGTGTATGGTCTACCTCAGATTGCTGGAAAGTATCATGTGTGTGAAGGATGTGCAGTAAACAAGTCTCACAGAGAAACATTTGACAAAGGGAAGGTTAAGAGGGCATCTAACCTACTAGAATTGGTACACACATATGTCTGTGGACCAATGACTGAAACTATTGGCGGGAATAAATACTTTATCACATTTATTGATGATAAATCCAGGATATGCTGGGTGTATTTTCTGAGGTGCAAATATGAGGTGCTAAATGTATTCAAGAAATTCAAGTCAATGGTGGAACTGCAAAGTGGATTCATGATCAAGAGATTGAGAAGTGATAGAGGTGGAGAATATACCTCTTTGGAATTTGATCAATTCTGTGAAAAAGTTGGAATTGAAAGACAATTGACAGTTTCTTATTCACCTCAGCAGAATGGCACTGCAGAGAGGAAGAATAGAACTATTGTAGAGATGGCTAAGGCAATGTTACATGAAAAGCAAATGCCTAAGCATTTTTGGGGAGAAGCAGTCAATACTGCAGTCTATTTACTCAATAGATGTCCCACTAGAGCTTTGAAAAACATGACTCCATTTGAGGAATTCAATGGAAGGAAGCCTGGAGTCAAACATTTGAGAATCTTTGGTTCCATTTGTTACACTCATATTCCATCTCAACGAAGGCATAAGTTTGATGAATCTGGTCAGAAGGGAGTTTTTGTAGGCTATGGCATCAGGGAGAAGGGGTATAGAGTGTATGATCTAAGAACAGCCAGGGTTATTGTCTCTAGAAGTGTTGTATTTGATGAGTCTGCTTTGTGGAATTGGGAAAAGGAAGAAACTATATATGCTACTGTGCCCTGGACTGATGGGAAAATTGAAGATGATATGTCTGCAAGCTCAGAGTTGCCTAACCAAACTCAACACAGTGTGGAGGAATCCCCAAACAATGATCCACCTGCTACTGAAAACTCTTTGAGGTCAGATTCACCTGAAGTCAACTCAAGAAATGAGATTGTGCTGATTGAAACCTATGACACTACTCCTTTAAAATGGAAGAACCTGAATGAGGTATTTGCTCATTGCAAGCTTAGTGTCATTGAACCAGAATGTTACTTTGATGCAGCAAAAGATCAAGCATGGCAAAAGGCTATGGAGGATGAGATCAAAATGATAGAGAAAAATCATACTTGGGAACTTGTGTGTAGACCAGGAGACAAGCCTATTGTAAGAGTGAAATGGATTTTTAAAACAAAGCTGAATCTTGATGGCTCAATACAGAAACACAAAGCTAGACTGGTTGCAAAGGGGTACACTCAAAAGCCTGGAGTGGACTTCAACGAGACCTTTGCACCAGTAGCTAGATTGGATACAATCAGAACTTTAATTGCCCTTGCAACTCAGAAATGATGGAAGTTATATTAATTGGATGTGAAATCAGCTTTTCTCAATGGAGTATTAGAGGAAGAAGTTTATGTTGAACAACCTGAGGGATTTATGGTTTCAAATGCTGAAGACAAGGTGTACAAATTAAAAAAGGCTCTTTATGGACTTAAACAAGCTCCAAGAGCTTGGTATAGCAACATTGATTCATTTCTGCTGCAGTGTGGTTTTGAAAAAAGCTCAAGTGAAGCAACTCTGTATGTGATGCACAAAATGGGACAAGGCACACTTATTGTATCCATTTATGTGGATGATATTGTATACACAGGGAGTGATAAGGAAATGATGGAGGAATTCAAACAAGAGATGATGAGCAAATATGAAATGACAGATTTGGGATTATTACATCATTTTCTTGGCATTGGTGTTGTTCAAAAGGAAGGATGTATATTCATCCATCAAAGAAAATATGCCTCAAGTTTGTTGGAGAAGTTTGGCTTAAAAGATTGTAAGCCTGTTTCAACTCCACTTGCCACTACAGATAAGCTACGAAAAGAATATGGAAGCAAGGCTGCAGATGAAGGGTTATATAGGAAAATGATTGGCAGTTTGCTTTACCTAACAGCAACTAGACCAGACATTATGTTTGCTTCTAGTTTGTTGGCTAGGTTTATACATTGTCCAACCTCCAAGCATCTTGGAACTGCCAAAAGGGTACTGAGGTACATCAGTGGTACAATTGATCATGGAATTCTATACAGAAAAGGGGAATCTGCATTTCTAATTGGCTACTGTGATAGTGACTGGAGTGGTGATGAAGATGACATGAAGTCAACCTCTGGTTATGCATTCTCTTTTGGCAGTGGTGCTTTCTCTTGGGCATCTGTAAAGCAACATAGTGTGGCATTATCCACTGCAGAAGCTGAGTACATGAGTGCAGCTGAAGCCACTACTCAAGCTATTTGGTTGAGGTTTGTTTTACAAGATTTTGGTGAAGAACAAGTGGATCCAACCACTATAATGTGTGATAATACCTCTGCTATTGCAATGACAAGGAATCCTGTGTTTCATCAATGATCAAAGCACATTAAAAGGAAGTTTCATTTTATCAGAGAGGCAATGCAGGAAGGGGAGATTGATCTACTATACTACAAGAGTGAAGATCAGATTGCATATATATTCACCAAGGCTTTGGCAAAGGAAAGGTTTTGTTTGTTGAGAAGTATGCTTGGAGTGAATTCAAATAAAACCTTAGAAGGGAGTGTTGGAATTAAGGGTTCTAATTGAACTCTATTTTAATTAGCTGCCTTTAATGCAAGATTATGTTATTTAGCTAGTTATAAGTGAGTTGTATTAATTTCTGACAGTTGGCACTGCCTTATAGGACAGAAGCACGAATAGTGATGATGAGATCACAATCTCTCCACCCCACTTCTCTTGTAACCGTTTTCTTGTCCTCACATGGATATTTTTTGATATAATGAAAAGAGTGTGGCTGCCTCATCTTGAGCACCACGCATAATCTGTTTTCTTTTTTTCTTTTCTCTCCCCCTTTTCTCTATTCATCATCGCATCAGTGTTCAACATAGGCTCATGCTTAAGATTTCTTTCACACCCTCATCTTCCTCACCCTCATCTTCCTCTCCCCCCCCCCCCACAAAGATCAATTCATTCTCATCCTCCATAAAGATTTGAGAAGGCGAAAGAACGCTAATGTGGCCACCAAGGTTGAAAGAAACCCTAGCTAGTTAGACGCTAAGGGTACGTGATAAATCCACTTGTGAGAGCTCTATTTCATTACTATGGTGATGCTTACCATAAGGGTGCATCTTTTTATTTCATTTTTGTTTTCGTTTTCATACATTCAACAATCAAACATTGTCTTGACAAAAAAAAGAGGATAAAAATCGAACATTGTCTTTTGAAGGAAGTTGAGCATCCAATTCTAAACCAATTGATCATAAATAGAGAGGCCCAACTTCTTATAAACTACTATATATGCAAGGTTATAATTTTCCAATGTGAGTGACGCCACACATGGAAAACTCATATTTGGTGACGAGAAACACACGCGTGTGGCTATTTTGCCTAACACGTCGGGTGAACATAATCTTATACCAAGAAGAAAATTGGAGCATTCAATTCAAAACCAATTGAAAATAGGTAGAGATGCCCAACTCGATCCTCATAAACTATTATGCAAGATTATAATTTTTTAATGTGGAACAACATTCCACATTCTCACATCTTTGACGTTTGTGCATGAGTTGACAATTCAGATACGATTTCCGATAATTTTTTTTATAAAAAAAAAACTAAGAAATAATTTTTATCAATTGTTTTTGGCCAAATGACATTTTTGGTCCATATACTTTAATAGAAATTTCCACTTAATTTGGTCATGTTCTTTTAATTTTGGCAATTTAAGTTATGTACTTTCAATACAATAATAATTAAGTCCAAATTATTATCCACGTTTAAATTGATATGATGAAAAATTCGACGTGCATTGCACGTGAGTGATATTTCGGACATCTTACTCAACATGGATGCCTATACAAACCTTTACCCGCCCTTATATGCAATTAGTAAAGAAAAATAAATATATATGTTAAATGACAATGAGAGGCTTAAATAGGCATCTAATTAGACTAAAATATTTGAAATGTCACTCATGTGCGAAGCACGTGCTTCCACATCAGATTTTCCATCAACAATTTAAACGATGTTAATTATTTGAACTTAATTGCTATCATATAAAAAGTACATGACCAAATCGTCAAAAATAAAAGTACAAGACCAAAGTGGAAATTCCGTAAAAGTACAGGGACCAAAAGTGTCATTTGACCATTGTTTTTTAATACCTTTAATTAATTAACAAATTATAATTCAAAAGTGAAATTAATTTACAAAAATGTGAAACCAATCATACACCTAACAAAAGAGAAGCTATATATATATTGGGCTTAATTATACCATTGATCCACTAAATTTTCCCAAAATCTCAATTTAGTCCACGAACTAAATTTTGTAATAAAATGGTCCATGAAATATCAGTTATGTCCTAGTTTAGTCCAAACCCTCAACCCTATTATATTTTCTGTCTATTTTAGAGGTAAAATTTTCCACTCACTTCAACTTACCTTCCCCAACCTCTTGTCTCTCTACAAAACGTGGATTTTCATCAACCACACGTCAGTAGTATCTAATTTATTTAATGGAGACTTAGACTCCGGCCAGTCCATTTTATGAGTTTTTCTTAGACTAAAACCGGTAGTGATTTAGAGTTTTTAATCAAATCCTTTTATTTTTCTTCTTTGATGACTTTATGTTAGATTATGTTAGGTTTTATTTAGCCTTTACAAAGCCCACTCTACACCTTATGAGAAAAAATACCATTCAAATCGGAGGAGGATTTTATTATGAATTAAAAAAAAATCTTATAAATTTTAAAACACCTCTGGTTTCCATCTAAAAACTGTTTTTCTAAATGACCCAAGTCTAATTATAGAGAAAAATGCACAAATGGTCCACGAACTATATCATTTTTTCAAAATTAATCCACTAATTAATTTTTGTATCACATTGATCCATTAATTTTATTTCGCGGCCCAACTTGGTCCATTCTGTCTATTTTGTGCCAACTTCCGTTAATTCTGGCCATGTGACTCATACGTGGGATTTTTGTGAGGATTGGTATTTAAAAAATAAATTAAAATAAAAGTGAAAAAAAAATTGAGATTTTTGTAAGGAGAAATGCAACACCCTTCCCCCCTCCCATCTTCAACACGCCGACATCCCTTCTTGTCAAATAATGTGTTTAGGGTTTAATAATTTCAGCTCATTTTTATTAATCACATAAAAGAGGTATTTATACCTGTACAAGTGAGGGTCTAAATAGCAAATACATCTATTCCTATAATTACAAGGAAACCCATATAAACTAGGAATTTAACACTCCCCCTCAAGTTGGTGCATAAACATCACACATGCCCAACTTGATAAGTGAACAATCAAATATCCTACTCGACACAGCCTTGGTAAGAACATCAGCCAGCTGGTCTTCAGATTTCACAAAAGGGAAATCAACAATCCTAGTCTCTAATTTCTCCTTAATGAAATGACGATCAATTTCCACATGCTTCGTACGATCGTGTTGAACCGGATTATGAGCAATCTCAATCGCAGATTTATTATCTCAAAATAACTTCATAGCGACCTTGGGTTTATACCCCAAATCTATTAACAACTTCCTCAACCATAGGAGTTCACAAATACCATTTGCCATACCTCGGTACTTCGCTTCTGCATTGGATCTAGACAGCACATGTTGTTTCTTACTTCGCCAAGTAACTAAATTACCACCAACAAAGGTGAAATACCCAGCTGTAAACCTTCTATCATTCGCTGATCCTGCCCAATCAGCATCTGTAAATCCAATAACATCCAAATGGTCATGTTTACTAAATAACAACCCTTTACCTGGTGCAGATTTCAGATACCTCAAGATACGCTCAACTCCATCCATATGTAATTTTCGTGGGTCATGCATGAACTGACTCACCACATTAACAGCATAGGCAATGTCCGGTCGAGTGTGAGCTAGATAAATTAATCTCCCCACAAGTCTCTGATATCTTCCTCTGTCAGTCGGAGCAGAATTGTAGCTTTCAAACAACTTGTGGTTCTGCTCAATAGGAGTTGCAGCAGGCTTACAAGAAAGCATACCTGTTTCTGTCAAGAGATCAAGAACATACTTTCTCTGGGACAAAAAAATCTCATGTGAAGATCTTGCTACTTCAATCCCAAGGAAATACTTCAAGTTACCTAATTCTTTCATTTCAAACTCAGAAGCCAGGTAAGTTTGTAGCGAGGCCATCTCCTCCTGATCATCTCCTGTCAAAACCATATCATCCACATATATAATGAGTACAGTACGCTTGTTACCTCTTCGTTTAATGAATAGTGCATGGTCTGAATTACTCTGTTTATAGCCTGCAGCCTTCATAGACTTGGAGAACCGTCCAAACCAGGCTCTAGGTGATTGCTTCAGGCCATACAATACCTTTCTTAGTCTGCACACCATACCAGACTATTCTAGTTCAGGAATTCCATGAGGAGGATCCATATAGACCTCTTCTTCAAGATCACCATGCAAGAATGCATTCTTGACATCAAACTAAAGAAGAGGCCACTCCAGATTAGCAGCTAGAGACAACAACACCTTCACAGTATTCAACTTTGCTACTGGAGCAAATGTCTCCTGATAGTCAACTCCATAAGACTGAGTGTACCCCTTGGCAACCAACCGAGCTTTATACCTCTCTATGGAACCATCAGCTCTATGTTTAACTGCATAAACCCATCTGCATCCCACAGGTTTCTTCCCTTTAGGTAACTGAACCAGCTCCCAAGTCCTATTTTTCACCAATGCCTCAATTTCTTCTGCCATTGCCTTAGTCCATCTTGAATCTGCTAAAGCATCCTGCAAATTTCTTGGGACAGATACAGAAGATAATTGATGCACAAATGACTTATATGACTCGGATAGCCTATGCGAAGACACATGACTATTTATAGAGTATTTGACTTTGGCGTTAGGGTCTGGTTCATAAGATGTAGGTGGAATACCTCGGGTTGACCTATGTGGAAGCTTATACCTAGAGGTGTCAAGCTCAGACTCAGATTGGATACTCAAATCATCAGGAAAAGAAGGGGAAATAGAATGTACCTCATGAGACGCCTCTGGAGAAGATTGTATCAGTGGTGAAGTATGAGGACTGAGAGTTGTACTATCATCAAACAAACCTCCAAACACTGAAGAGTCAGAAAGATCACTGTCACACTGCATCGCTGAGTCTGTAGGTAAGCAAGATTGATCTACCAGAGGAGGTAGATCACTGTCAGAAAGATCACTGTCACACTGCACCGCCGAGTCTATAGGTAAGCAAGATTGATCTACCAGAGGAGGTATTTCACCCACTGTACCTGCTGAGCGCTCGATACTACATTGCTCGTCCTTTTTTTCCTGTAACCTGAAACCATTGAAAAACTTCATATCTATGGCATTCGACCCTTCACCAACGTTCTCCCCCTGAAGGGAAGGTTCGGAATACTCATAAAACAATTGTTCCTCATGAAATCTAACATCCATAGATACATAGAACCGACGAGACGGAGGATGATAGCACTTGTATCCTTTAGTAGCAACACCATAGCCAACAAATACACATTTCAATGCTCGGGACTCCAATTTGGTACGTTGATGCCCATGTAAATGGACATACACAACGCAGCCAAACACTCGAGGTTCCAAATGCAAAATAGACGGAAGCGCACAAGAATCAGCAAGGACGTCCAATGGGCGCCGGAAATCGAGAACACTAGATGGAGTCCGGTTAATTAAGTACACGGCTGAGCTAAGGGCATCGTCCCATAAGAAAGTCAGTACCCGACCGCCAATCAACAATGATCGAGCAACCTCTAATAAGTGTCTATTCTTTCGTTCAGCCACCCCATTCTGTTGGGGAGAATAAGAACAAGATGTCTGATGGATAATGCCATGCAAACCAAAGTAATCTGTCAATCCTTTGTTAACATATTCGCCGCCATTATCAGAGCGAAGAATGCGAATCGAATGATTGAACTGAGTGCTCACCATCTTATGGAACAATTGGAATACTCCACATACATCACTTTTATTATGAAGAAAATAAATCCAGGTCATACGCATGCAATCATCTATGAACGTGACAAACCATCGAACACCATTAAAAGTAGAAAGAGGAGCAGGTCCCCAAACATCAGAGTGAACCAAACCAAAAGGAATTCCACATTTATTATCATTAGAAGAAAACACTATTCGGTGACTCTTAGCCAACACACAAGTTTCACATTGGAAATCCTGGAAATTACAACCACGAAACAACGAAGGAAATAACCGCCTTAGATAACTAAACGAAGGATGACCCAACCGCTGATGCCAGAGCCAGATCTTCTTCTTATTCGCAACTAACTGAGCACCACTAACGTGATGAGCCTGACTTACACCATCCAGACCCAAAGTATCACCATCCAGATAGTACAAGTCCTCATTTCTCCTACCACTGCCAATCCTCTCCTTGGTATGGATATCCTGAAAAATACAGTGAGTAGGAAAGAAAAAAACAACACAACCACGAGATGCAGTTAGTTGACTAACAGACAATAAATTGCAGTTTAAGGACGGAACAAACAAGGTATTTAACAAGGTAAGAGACGAAAGACACAGTGCCAATGCCAAGGACTGGAGAAGACACACCATTGGCATTAGTAATAAATGGTTTGGGACTACTAGACGACAAGGATTGGAATGCATATCTATCACAAGTCATATGATCGGTGGCACCTGTGTCAATTATCCATGTATTTGTACAAGAATTAGCAGGAGTACGCAAAGCACAATAAGATATACCTGACTCAGCAGCAAAAATAGAAGTATTGACCAAATTGCCCTTAGGAGCCGGTTGGGTAGCCTTAAAAGGAGAATCTCCTGGAAATGCCTTCATGCCTTTCGGATGCCATTCCGGATACCCATGAAGTTGAAAACACTTTTCTACCACATGGTTGGTACCATTACAATGAGTACATTTCCGAGTCTCATTCTTTCTAAAATCGAACCGGTTACCACTTGAGGGTCTGGCCACCATGGCCACACTAGTATTAGTAGGACCACCAAGCATGACATCCTGGCGATTAGCTTCAGCACACACTGTAGCATAGGCAGTACGAAGATCAGGCAGAGGAGAGGTAGCAAGAATTCTTCCTCTAACACTATCCAAATGCGAATCAAGTCCAGCCAGAAAAACATATAGACGATTAGCACTAACAATATCATTATACAACCCAATATCTCTCGAACATTCCATAGGACAAGGTTGAATTGCATCCACCTCCTGCCAAATTTTTTGCAATATACCATAATATTCAATAATAGTTCGACCATTTTGACGAGTGGAAATAACCTGACAATGGAGTGAATAAGCCTTGGAACCATCCTGACTCACGGAATACTGCCTCTTGAGAGCGTCTCATATCTCCTTGGCAGTCGCCATACGAATGAACAATGAACGCACATCTTTAGTCATTGCATCCAAGAGCCAAGACTTAACCATGCAATTTTCATCTTCCCAAGCCTCAAATTCAAGTGACTCATGATCCGTAGGCATAGGATGTGAACCTGAAATTAAACCCCAGCGCTTCCGGCCTCGGATCTTATTCTGTGCATTTAAAGCCCACTCACCATAGTTTGTGCCATCAAGCTTTTCTGGTGTGATTACTGAGTCATTAAAAGTAACCGGAGGAAGTGTAGGAGGTGTACTCAATTCAGCCTTCTTGCCATCAGTCTTGGAAGAGTCGGCCATGATCACGCAGCGGAACAAAAACTAACTTGTAGCAGCGGAACCTTCAGAGAGCAAGTCACGCACACAGCAGCAGCGACGCAGCGGCTGATCACGCAGCAAGGAAAAGCTTCACACAGCAGCAGCAGGGTGTCACGTAGCAGCAAGGATTCACGCACACAGCAGCAGCAGGTGTGTCACGCAGCAAGGAGAAGTCACGCACACAGCAGCAACCTCAAGGATTCACGCAGCAGTTCTCACGCAAGGAACAAAAAACAGAGCAAGACCAATCCCACGCACACAGCAACAAGGATTTACACAAAGTTTCGTTCTCACGCAAGGAACAAGAGAAACAGACCAAGATCAACCCTAACACACCACCAAAAACCTAAGTCTGACGAATAGAAGTTTGGGTGGCTCCGATACCATGTCAAACAATGTGTTTAGGGTTTAATAATTTCAGCTCATTTTTATTAATCACATAAAAGAGGTATTTATACCTGTACAAGTGAGGGTCTAAATAGCAAATACATCTATTCCTATAATTACAAGGAAACCCATATAAACTAGGAATTTAACACTTCTCATCACCGGAAACCCTTCTTCCCTCTCTTTCTCTCACTTCCTATCTACTCTCTCTTTGCCTCTGTTTCCCTTTCTTTCTCACTGTCTTTCCTCCCTCCCTTTTTCTTTCTCCGGTTCCACAATCAAACCCACCAACCCATTCGAATTTGTAGGTGGGGAAGTCGGTGGCGACTTGAGTGGGCGAAGTGAGCAGCAACTGGGGTGGGTGAAATCGGCTGCGACTCAGGTAGGCGAAGTTAGCGGCAGTAGGTGGGGGAAAAAGAGGAAGGAGATAGTAGTGATTGGGGTGTGCAAAGTCGGCGGCGACTAGAGTGGACGAAGTCGGCGGCGACTGGGGTGGGGGGAAATGGAAGGAGGAAGGAGATGGTGGCGATGGTTTGGGGTGAGGGTGGGAGGGAAGAAGGAGATGGGATTTTGGGAATGTAGCTGGCAACTAAAAGTGGGAGAAGTCGGTGGCTGGGAAAGTCACTGGAGGTCACCCCTTGGTGTGGTGTGGTGGGGTGGGGTGGGGTGGTGGGGGAAAGGGAGGAAGGAGATGGTGGTGGTGGTTTGCTAGGGTGGGGGTGCACCGGTGAAGGAGGGGAGGGAGAGAGGAAGGACCGAAGGAGATGGTTTTTTATTTTTTATTGATTTAAAGTTCAATATAAATTTTTAAAAATATATAATAATTTTTATTTGTTTTTTTTTTTTGCACAAATTTTAATTTGATATTAATATATATATTTTTAATATTAATTTATTTGAAGAGATAATTGTTTGTATTTTTTTTCAAGATTTTCATTTAGGACAAAATGGAAGGCTTGTCTTAAGGAATGAAAATACTAATTTGTCCTCACAAAAGCGCACATGGGATGCACATGATGGACTTTAACGGCCAAATGGGTTAAATGTGACGAAAATGACCAAGTTGGCCCGCAAAATAAAATTAATGGACCAATGTGATACGAAAATTAATTAGTAGATCAATTTGGGAAAAATGATATAATTTGTGGACCAATGATGCATTTTTCTCTTATCTTTTTATTTAATTTTATTTGAGGTTGAGTTAGTACGTAATAATCACAAACTTTGAAATTTTCTTAGAAAGAGAAGAGGTTAGGGAAGATAAGATGAAGTGGGTGGACGATTTTACCTCTAAAATAGACAGAAAATATAATAGAGTTGAGCGGATCAAAATGAGACACAATTGACATTTCGTGGACTATTTTTGTACAAAATTTAGTTTATGGACCAAATTAAGATTTTGGAAAAAGTTAGTGCACCAATGACGTAATTTACTCTATATATTGAATGACAAAAAAAATGATAAATGGCTTCTTAATTCCTTGTCAGTTGGAACATGCAACACCGCAACATAGATCTTCTATATATATATATATATATATATATGAGGATTGCTCTGACTAACTAGTTAGCAAGTTAATACGAAGGTAATCATGCTTTTGGGTCCACCACATCACTAATCTCATAATCCAAACCATTAATTATTTAGGCCGTACTTCAAATATCATCATTGTAAAAAATCAACCAAATCGAAAATCATGTAGTCATCTAATTGAGATCAAATAAATAGACGATCAGTATTTTCGATAAAAGCATAGAAATAGTTGTTATTATAATCAAATGACTAAATGACTTCTGATTTTGAAGATTTTTTATAGAAATGATTTTTGAAATAAGGCCTAAAAAATAAACGGTTCGGATTTTGAAATTACATGGTGGTTAGTTTTGTATTAACTTACTAACTAGTTAGTTTTAGAGCATTTTTGATATATATATATATATATAGTTGAGATTTTATATATATATATATATATATATCAAGACATGCTTCTTCTATTGAGGTATACCTCAACTTATTTATGTTGAGGTATGACCTTGTTGCACATGAGTCATTTTGTGTCAATCCGAACCGTTCGCAAGGATCATCTTCATTGATAGATTATCCTTGCAAAAAATTAGCCAAATCAGAAATCATTTACCTATCTAACTTTGATCAAACAAATAAACGGTTTCATCGAAAATATTTGGTTCGTCCATTTATTTGATCAAAGTTAGATAGACAAATGATTTCTGATTTGGCTAATTTTTTGCAAGGATGATCTATCAATGGAGATGTAAAAATTGAATGATTCGGATCGACACAAAATGACTCGTGTGGGCTCCAATAAAGTATACCTCAACCTAAATAAGTTGAGGTATACCTCAATAGAAGGAGTCTGTATATCAAGAATACTCTAAAACTAACTATTTAGTAAGTTAATAAAAAATTAACTACCCTGTTAGGCCCACCACAAAATGTAATATCAAAATCCGAACCATCCATTTTTTAGGGCTTATTTCAAAGATCATCTCTGTAAAAAATTTCCAAAATCAGAATTCATTTAGCCATTTAATTATGATAACAATTATTTATATGTTTTTATCGAAAATATTGATCGTCTATTTGTTTTATCACAATTAGATGCCTAAATGATTTATGATATAGTTAAATTTTTGTAAAGATGATCTTTGAAATAAGGCCTAAAAAATAAACGGTTCAGATTATGAGATTAGTTATGTGGTGAGTCCAAAAGTATGGTTAGTTTCATATTAACTTACTAACCAGTTAGTTTTAGAGCACTCCTCTGTATATATATATATATACAGACTCCTTCTATTGAGGTATACCTCAACTTATTTATGTTGAGGTATGACCTTGTTGGGGCCCACACGAATCATTTTGTGTCGATCCGAACTGTTCATTTTTTACATCTTCATTGATAGATCATCTTTGCAAAAAATTAGGCAAATCGAAAATCATTTGTCTATCTAACTGTGATCAAACAAATAGACGGTCTCATCAAAAATATTTGGTTCGTCCATTTATTTGATCAAAGTTAGATAGGCAAATGGTTTCCGATTTGGCTAATTTTTTACAAGGATAATCTATTAATGGAGATGTAAAAATTGAACGGTTCAAATCGACACAAAATGACGTGTGAGCCCTAATAGGGTATACCTCAACTTATTTATATATATATTAACACAATTACAAAAGGTGAGCAGTACGTAGGAATAGAATCCAAGGTTTTGGAAGAAAACAAAATTCAACACGCATTGTTTTGTTTTGTCAGCATATTGAATTGATTACTTCTAAAAGGGAAGAGTTACTACATTGATTGTTTAGTAAAGAAACTCACTCTAAAATATTGCAAAAGCAATTAAATCAAAGTTCACTTTCTGAAAGCATGCAATCCTTAAGTAGTTCTATTATGTAGAAATCAAAATAAATCAAGGTTCATAATACGCTAGCAAAACTATTTACCCAGAAAAATAAAAAGGATCAAAATTGCCTGCAAGATCCATTCTTACAATCCCTTAAACAATAAATATTCAATACAAAAGTTAATCTAGCAAACAAGAAAACTATCGACTAGGAAAGAAGCTAAATATTTAATTCAGTACATGGCAGTACCTCAGCAGACTCAGTCTCTCATTAATCGATCCAATTCTGTAGTGATCAATGAATTGGGACTACAAGAACATGAATTACCCACAACTCACTTTCACGAACCCAGTTTCCCTAAACTACATTGCATAACCAATATTGTTATTTCATACATTAAGAAAATTACTCAAGAATAAGATCAAAGAGGAGAGAGAAAAACAAAAAAAAAGTGTAAAAGATGATAATTAATAAGCACTTTAAGCTAAGTCCTCATTGAGAGAGAGAGAGAGAGAGAGAGAGAGAGAGAGAGAGAGAGTTAATTAGCACACACTAATTAAAAGAAGATGATGATGAGGATGAAATAGTAATTAAATATTATGTAATCAGCAGATGATGTTTTTAATTAAGCTGGGGGTGGGGGGTTCTTCTTGGCTAGATTGTGTTTGTTGTTGTGCATCCAAACCTTGAGAACTCTTCTCTTGACCCCAATCTCTTGGCAGAAGTTTTGCACCACAGACTCCTCTTGCTTCTGAATCTTCCACCCAACTTTCTCTGCAAAGTTGAACATTTTGTCCTTCTGCTCCTGTGTGAACTTTGTCCTGAACCTTTTCTTCACTAGCTGTGGTGGTGGCCTGCACACCACCCCACCACCATGATCTTCCTGCTCATCAGACTCTGACTGCATCTGGGACCCCCCCATCCCCATGTTATAGGACATTATCATCTGGTGGTGGTGGGGGGGTGCTGTTCTTGAGGGTATAGCTGTATGGTGGTACCCTAAAGCCTCAGGGGCCAACAGATTGTTGTGATGGGCATGGCCTAGTAGGAATTTCCTCCCAACCCTGTTGATATGTGCAGGGGCAAGATGGGAATTTGCATTGTTGTCCCATGAGGAGGAGAGCTCACCTTCAACCTCTTTTCTGTGGAAGTTTCTATGGCAATTGCAGGCTGAGCAGGTGAGGGCTTCTATGGAGCCTTCTTCTCCACTGGGCATGAACTCACCACACCCATCAGTGGCAGTCCCTCCCATGGCTGCTGCATGGTTCTTGAGGCATTCTTTGTACTTGACAGCCACTTTCTTGTTGTCTAGGCTTGTGGGTATGGAAGAGCCATTGGTGGGGATTTGGGGTGGTGCTACTGCTGAGGAAGGAATGATGTGGTTGTGTGGTACTACTACTGCTGCAGACTCATGATGGATCAAGTGCCCACGCCCATGCCCATGCCCACCACCATATGAGCTATTTATTGGGATTGGGATATCCCCTTCTTGACTTGAAAGTTCCATTAATCCCTAGACTATTAAAATTGTTCTCTTTTTTTCTTTTTCTCTAGCTAGCTATTATTTTATAGTTTGGGTCTTGTTTGTTTGGTTGGAGACCAAAAGAGAAGGAACAAGACACAGAGAGACAAAAAATTAGGAGGCTTGAATTAATGATTAAAATTAAAAAGTGGTTATTGGTTCCTCAAAACCTTGAATAAGTTTTCTTGACAACTATCCTCTCTTTTTGGAAGCAACTAAAATGGAGAGGGAGAAAGAACTGCGCGCTATGGGGCCTCCTAGCTGGGAAAATTAATCCTTTTGATCAAAGAACAAAGTGCCAAAAGGAAAAGGGTCTTCAGCCACCTCTACTTTGAATATATATATATATATATATATATCAAAATCAATCCATCCTCTCTGATATGCAAGAGCTGATCAACTTACAAGGACCAACAAAGAAGCAGCAAATACTGTACCCAGTAACTGGCCGTAAAAATAAAACCAATTTAAGCAAGGAAAAAGAAAACCCACTTTCTTGGTATGGACTTTGCTATATATATATATCTCTCTCTCTCTATCAGTTGATAGAGAGAGGGGTGAGAGCTGAGGGAGGGAGAGAGTGAGTAAGAGAGTCACCACTCAAAGACTCAATTCCCCAAGAAAGAAAATGAATAGAGCTAGCTAGTTGGAAACCTTCTTTCTTCTTTTTCCACACTAGAAATAGAAATAGACAGAATTAGAGAAAGAAGAGAATTACAGGATGAAGAGCAGGTCAACTTCCCTTTGAAAATATTGTTGGTGAACAAAAACAGGAGTGAAGACCTTCCATAGCAAATCAAAGGCAATTAAGGCTGAAGGAAAGAATTAAAGGGTAGTGTTTGGGTAAAGGTGGAGATTAGTCAAGAACTGGACAAATAAAAGTAAAGTGGTGTAAGTTAGGAAGGTAGTGGAAGTACGTAGTGGGTGCTGAAGATGAAAGAAATGAGAGAAGAGGACTTAGAGAAGGAGATTGATAGAGTGAGGGCTGTAGCTAGCTATTGAGAGAGTTTTGAAGGTGGGTTTAGCTAGTGAGTGAAGCACTAAATAAGAGGTTACAGAGCTAGTGATGAGGGGCCCAAATAGGAAAGAGAGAGAGAGAGAGAGAGAGAGAGAGAGAGAGAGAGAGAGAGAGAGAGAGAGAAGCAGATTTTTTTTTGAGAGAGAGAGAGAGAAAAGCAGATTTTTTTTTTTTTTTTTACAAACAAAGAGGAATTCGATCACTAGTGAGTTTTAGGAGAAGCACGTTGAAAGAGCAACAAAAAAAAAGTAGGGGCTTGCTTTGCTTGCACTATCAGGCAAGTTTACGCCATATAGAGAGCAGTGTGTCAGAGAGTGGAGAGGACAAAGGAAGCCAGAATGTCAGCACAGAGAGAGAGAGAGAGTCAAAAAGAATTATGAAAAGAAATGTTCTCTGAATGGAAAATGGAAAATTAGTAAAAGGATCTCCTCTCTTCTATATGAATATGATAATTTGATTTGCTGGAGTTTAAACAAATTAAAGCTCGAGTGGACCAACCCAATACAAGTTGGACAATTTTAATTTGGTCCCTCCTTCACTCTCAAGTCTCAAACCCTAGCTCTCCTAAATTCCTAATCAATGCCTAATTAATTAAGCTTCAATTACTTGAGAAATTAATTAGTATTGAAGCTAAAAAAAACTTACTTATCACAAATGTATGTATTTTATATATATTTTTTTATTTTATGGTTAATTATGTAATGAGCAAGATAAAGACAATAAATATATACAATTGTTACAAACATTTTTTACTTAAGCTGTAATAATATTGTTAGTGTAATATAAATGCATTGTAACCTTGCACACAGGTGGGGTTGAGCTCCATGCAACAACAAGTGGCTGCTAAAATTAATGATCTAGTTTTGTCCTTCAGCTTTGGGAGTTAAAACAACTTAATTCGTCTCATGCCACTCATGTGAACCATTTATTATCTCTTTATTTTTTGGCCATTGTGACCCATTTATTATCAAGTACATAGAAACTAGGAATTCAAAATTTCATGCTCAGCAGTCAAGATTCTAATATTATCTGCTTAAATTATTCTTTTAGCGGGTAATTTTAAAGGTTCATTGATTTTAACTACTAAATTTTAATAACTTTTTAGTTTATGTATCAAAATTAAATAGCATTTTAAATTAAATACTAGTTCAAAAGTAAAAAAAATAATAATAAAGTAAAAGATATTAAAATTTACAAATATTACATCACATGCCACTAGAATAAAAAATAAAAATAAAATTACATCACAAATATTACATTAATTTATACTATATTGTATTTAAAAAAAAATCAATCCAGTCACAATTTAACTGTGACTGTCTTGGTAAATTGAAAGAAACAACTCACATCACTATACTATGTATTATTTTGAGTAAAAGTATTGTTTTGACCTCTATTTATACTATATTCTAGTATAATTTCTCTAAAAAAAATTAAATTAAGTCACAACTTAACTGTGACTATCTCATAACTTAGATGTGATTGTCGTTCAGTCACAACTAAATTTGAAGTTGTGAGTGTCGTACAGTCACAACTAAATATGAAGTTGAAACTACATTAGCAAATTTTCAAGATAATATAAAAGCCTCAAGGGCAATTTTGTCAAAACCTTATAAATTTTAACTAACACCCATCAAATGTGGGCCAAAGGACAAAAATGTCAAATGGAAAAGGCTCAAATCAAAGGAGCCAACATATTTGTGACCTAATTTAAAAAACTACATTTAAATTTGGTAGTTCAATTGAAATATTATATAGTTTTCATACTATACCAAAAAATTATTGATATTTGGTATATATTTAATCCTAATTTTCTATAATTTTAAACCTCCTAATTAACCTAAAAGTTTTTTAAACTCTCACTCATCTAGAAACTCTTTCAAAATCCCCTAAAACTTATAATACATTTTTTACCCTTCTGATGCACTCTGACGCGTGTGTTGACGTGGATCAGTGAAACTGAATTTCATAAATTCAGTTACACTAAAAAAATATAATTTTACATTATTATTAACTAGAATAAAAAAATAATTACACCATTATTTTGTACGGAAAAAAAAAATAATTACACCTTTATTTGACAAAAAATAACAATTATATTAATTCAGTGTTTCACTAGAGGCTAAATTCATTTTCAGTCTGAATTCAATTTTAGTGAATTCAGTTTCAGTGCATTCATTAAATTCAAATTTAGTTCACTGAATGCACTGAAACTGAATTCAGTGAAATTGAATTTAGTGAAACTAAAACCCTAGACAACGTCGTCTGATCACCTCACGCGTGACGAGTACACGACAGCCGCCACTGCCTCTATCTGTTTCTACTTGCAAATTTGATTCATTATATTTCAGGACCACAATTTCATTCAAAATTCATTTAAAACCCATGTTTCACGAACTAAAACTGTTTAATCAATAAATGAAGTAAATTTGTATATACTTATAAATCAATTAAAAACCCACATTTATATCTGATTAATAACAAATTCAATTAAAACAAATTCACAAACTATACATTTCACAAACAGATTCACAAAAAAATTTCAAATTAGGGTTTTCAAATTAGGGCTTTTGAAATTCAAAGCAATTGAACCCAAATTTGTATACCAGTAGAGCGAGACTGTTGAAAGGAGAAGAATGAGACCAGAACCACTTCAATCCGCCGTCGGAATCGCTGGCAACAACGGCTATAAGTCTGGGACTTTCTCGGCATCGATTCGCCGTCCACGGTGGTCAGTTGGAGAATCGGAGACCACCATCACACTCACCACGTCGAGAGAAAGCTTCTGGAAGTGGAGAGCGGCTGCAACGTCGTCGAAATCTTGAAGTCACTGCCAGAGATGACGATAAGACTTCGGGTTACATTTGGGTTTCTGTGGGTTTTATGAGAAAGAAAAGGCCATGGATAGATAGTGGAGGAAGAGGCGAGAAGAACTTAACCGGTTCGGCACCTCGTCGTCACCGAAATTGGCAGATCACCGGCGAGGGAGCTCGGGTTTTCCTAGACCCGATCCGGCGTCGATGTTATGTTTTACGGAAAATAGAGGGCAAGGAGAGGCAAGCGTGATGAGACCGGTATCGCCGGCAACCGTCGCCAGACGGCGGTGCACACGCCAGTGATAGCAGTGGGGATAGAAAGCACGTAGATGGAGAGAGAGAGAGAGAGAGAGAGAGAGAGAGAGAGAGAGAGAGAGAGAGAGAGAGAGAGAGAGAGAGAGAGAGAGAGAGAGAGAGAGTGATAATTTGGTCTTTGGCAGAGAAGGGAAAGCTTGGTTAGTGGGGTTGTTCCTTCACGCGCCAGCCTTACTGTGGAGGGTAAACTAAAATCAAGTTTGCTTGTGAGAAACAAAAGCTAGCTAGCTAACCATTTCTGCTCAATGCTCAAGGAAAGTTTTTGTTTTTTCACAAGAGACCCCTCAGCTTTTGATTAATCATAAACCTGCATATATATCCTCCATCTCATGATCATCTTTACTCATCCATATATATTATATAATATTCATCACAGATTCACAAGTGACAAGTGCTGCTGTATCATGCATCAAATAAGGGATTACGCACTATGACAATGATGTCCGTCTGGAAAAACAGAGACATGACAATGCCACATTTCAAGTCACTCTGATTCATCACAATCACATGAAGAGAGAGAGAGAGAGAGAGAGAGAGAATAGTTCAACTATCTAATCCAACAGTGATTTGTATGTTTGATATTAATGAATCTCATAGTAAACGACGTCGCCCACAAATTAATAATTAATATATAAAATATAAATTAAATAATAAATAATAATAGTGTTCTTCTTGTAATCTTCAACCAATTATGATAGCCTATATGTCTAGTACACCACAGTTTGTCTAGTCGACCAAACCCAAAAAAAAAAAATGCAAACCCAGTTTGTCTAGAGTTCCCTCGGGAAATAGCTTTATCCTGCAGCCCCTTTAAAGACTCTTCATATATAATAGCCTGTTCAAAAGACAAAACAAAAATGAAAAAAAAAAAAAAAATTCTAGTGATGTTATCAATTAAGATATAAAAAACTTAAATACATACATTATTGTTGAGGCTTTTGAATTAAATTTCATATTTGTTTGATAACTCGGATGACTAAATTGAGAAAATATCTACATATTTAGCGTGTTTGTGTAAACTAGTAAATTTCGTGTACATAAATGAAATGGTATAATATTGTAGCTAGGGTGAGGAGTTGATATTAGATGCCTTGATCAGGCTGTGGTCAGTCCAGTAAAGTTCTCCTTTAACACTCTGAGATGCAGGGACAAATTAAATAGAAATTATATTTAAATTTAAATTCTATCCAAATCACTTTATTCTTTTATTATCTCTCCTTTATTCCACTCTCTTCACCACATTTAAAGACTTTATCCATCTTTAGACTTTAGGTTTTTTGTTTTTATGTTTGTTGTCTCTTCTTCTAGTAATTTTCCATTACTTTTTCTTTGTTGCATGCTTCTCTTTCTCCTTTTTAAGTTTGCAATTGCTCTCTCTCTCTCTCTTATTTATTATATTGAAAAGTTACAGAAATTTAACACGCTTGAATTATTTATTATATTCTTAATTAATTACTAGTTCGGTTGAAAATACAACAAGTTATTTTCACAGAATTTTTTGAATTATTTATAAATAAACTCATTTCAAAAGGATTTTTTTATAAACAGTAAATTTCTTTTAACCCTTTTGGGTAGTAAATTAATGTTATTCATATAAATTTGACTTTATCATACACTATGGAAATTGAATGTGTGAAAGTGAATTAAAGAGAAGGATTAATTATGGTACTGCCGGGAGAATGGGCCACAGAAATAAATGGTGTTGATGACATGATACAGCCTTGATCACAATTTTCGAGATGTCTCAGACCCCAAAACTTCCCTTATTTCTTTTCGAAAAAACACATGGATTCACCCATCCCATCCCAATCACTGCCGACCAAACTTCTCTATTTTCTTTGGGTCTTGATCCCTAATATGTTAAAATGTTTGGTAAAATTATTAGAGTATTGTTTGCAATATATGGGAACGAAATTTTATATTTATTCAATTATTCTGAAGCCTTAAATCGACAAATTGAACAAGGCATTAGAATCTGCTTCAAATCATTAAAAAATTCATTTAATTTACAAATGTGTGTAAACTTAGTTTGGTTAATAAAATAAGGTCGCATGAATTATATAAAACGTTCGTCAATTTTAAGTAACAAATTGCAATTTTTTTTTTATTTTAACTATCAAAACGTTCATGTCATTTCACTTTAAATACTAAATTTTAATTTAGTTACCAACTTTAAAAGACATGGTTATACTTATACATAATTATGATTGTCTAACAGTCATAACTTTTTTTATTATTGTTGTTTTGTCAATATTTATAAGGCTTAAACTTTAATGTTTAATCTCTGAGTTATAGGACTTTATCCTCCAAACCTAAATCAAAAACATTAAATCCTTATAAATTTTGAATTTTTATCAATTTGAAACAGTCACAACTGTGACTGTTCGACAGTTACAACTGTATAGTAAACCGATTTGTGACCTAATCCAAAATGTCTTGCTTTAGTACCTAACCTAAAAAAAATTAATGTCTTACTATTTTGCTGGAAAACTATTGATATTTAGTATTTAATTCCAATTTTTCTATTATATAAACGATTTCCTTTAATATATATATAAAAACATATTGCTAACATTCAGATTTTATAGTAAGTGACCAACTAGCTAGTTATTGATTTGGTTATACTTTTCTGCACAATGTTAGATAGAGATGTTTTCAAATTTTTCTTCCTTAAATAAAAATAAAAATAAAAAGATTTACGTAAGAGAGAGGAGTAATTGAATGGTAGCTAACAGCTAACTTATATAAATCCCATCCTATTGACGATTCGTTCTTAAAACCTAATTTCGGCTTAATGTAGACTAAATGTTATATATATTGGAATAGCGATTAGGCTTGTGTTTAATTTTCTCTGTCCTTTTTTTGGAAGCCTATTAAAATAAAATTAATTGTGGATAGAGAGTTATATATGATTTGAGATATGGAGAAATTATATTTTTCCTAACCAACTTTTGTTCCCTTCTTTCCGTAGCTAGAAAACAAAGAACTAAAAGGAAAATCACATAAAGATTATTCTAATATTCACTTTATTTTCTCAAATGAAGACTAAGCTTTTTGCTATATTAAAAGCAAATTATTCTTGGTCAACTAGTTTGGATTTTATCCTCAGATTATCATATATATATATATATATATATATATATATCATAATAATAATCAATTACAAGCTGTCCCTCACATCTTACTTTTTAAGATACCAACTTTCTTCTAATAATCTCATCACCAACTCTTCCTAAAGGGGCATATGCCTTGTCTTAGGAAACCAAACCTTCCTTTAAGAGGCCAATCATATTCATTTACAAATCAAATTACGTGGTTTTGCTTCTTTTTGCTCCCACTCTCCTTTCGGTTCTCCGCTTAAGCATGCTTCTCTTCAAGACAACATGCATTATTATGATTAATTCTTTTCCAATTAGAGCATATAGTTTCATATATATATTTATCCTTTTTTTGGGTTCTTTCCTTTTAGTTTCATAATATAAATTACCTCATAGTATTTTTTTTTTTTTTAATCTAGGAATATATGATTCCAACTCAAATTATGTCCAACATTACAGAGAAAAATACCTTAAACTAATAGCTAGTTGATAATTACGTCATAATCTAACAAACTCGATCAATTACAAATTTAACAAAGGTGTGGCATGTCATACATAATTATCTACAACTAAAGCTAAAAAATTATAAATTAAGGCCAAATTTCAAATTACATAAAAATAAACACATAAAAAACAAATAGAGAATCTGTTTCCTACTTAATTTCCATCCCATTTCGTACGTGTGTGAAACTAGTTTTGTGTTACTAACCCAAAGGGTAGCTTTGTCCTTTGATATTCAAGTGCTATTGAACATACAACATGTGATCTACCTGCACTAGAAATCAATGCAACAGTGCAAAAGGTGACCACACCACCAATGTAATGGTATCATTCTTGCTAACTTCATACTCATGTACATATGCACACCCTTTTTCTTGCTTCTTAATTCTCTTACTCTCTTTATAAGCTGGATGGGATAAATCGATCATGGGATCATTTTCATTCTTCTTAAAGTTTATAGCATGCAGCTGCTCCACCTCTTAAGGGCATAAATAGCAATTGTTTTACTTTAAGTGTTAGGATCCCAAATTGGCAGATCATCATTCTCTAGGATCCCAAATTGGCAGATATCATCCTTCATGAGTGCAAAATGAGATATATGATCTTTATACATATATCTCATTTTGCACTCATATATGCAGTTTATTTCCATTTGTATATATTCTCTTTCTCTCTCTCTCTTCAGTACTAAATCCGAACTCTTTTCACATTAATTTCTTAGACCAACCGCATTTATTGTTTTCATGCCTTGATTCACTTCTGCCCTAAATAACATGTGATGCACATAAAGGCATTGACAACTGATCAAACACAAAGCAATAATTTCGATTCTAATTAATTCCAATTTCCAACTAGTTAATTAAGGTTTATTCATTGGCACGACCGCAATAACCCATTTCCACCCCTTAATTGTGAAAAGGAAAGAAAACTATGTTTTGAAATTTGTGTCCCTCAACAAGGATGAAGGATGAAGGAGCTAAATATCAAATATCAATAGATAGAGGTTGACAGTTTGTTGGGATATCAAAATAGAAAATTATTGTACGTGACTGTAATTATGTGGTGTTACCAATATATTAGATTATAATTATGTGACTGTAATTATGTGACTGTAATTATATGACTGTAATTGCAGAGCAATATTGCTCACCAGCTTACTAGCTTTAACCTAGGTGCATCATTATCATGATCACTTTATTCAGATTGTGTCATATAAGATACAAATTAACCATCATGGAAAGCTAATTTTTCCTTATAATAAATACAATTAACTACGTGATCAAATAATAATGATCGATGAGAGAGAAAAATAATTATCAAAAAAAGAAGAAAAAGTACGGTTTGTTCTGTCAGTTTTATCATTCAATCACTAAAGCCTTTCAATAATCATTATTAGTTAACCCCAGTGTCATACCACAGAGTTGACATTTCATTAAAATTATGATGATAAACTAGTGTGTTTCTAGTTTGAAGCCTCAACTTTAGTTGTCCATATATTCTATATATATCTGCACTTGAGAATACCTAATTCGTTGTCTGCATATAATGCTATCTTTGTTGTTGTTGTTGTTGTAGGTTGCTTTCAGCAACAACATGTAGGGCTGTGGGTAATCATCCCCTTCTCTTCTTTTTCTTTTCCTTTTCTCTTTGGGGACTTGGGGGGGATCAGAGGCGTGACATAACTAATTGGTAAGCATTGCCATACATTGCTAAGCATTTGAAAAGTTGAGTAATAGTACTGTGTTTCCCAAGCTTTCTTTTTCATGGGCAAATAAGTAATTTCAAATCTTAAGGGCCCTTATCGTAGAATCAAGCTATTTAAACTGCATTTGCTAGCTAGCCATTGGGAACATTCCCAGCACTTTTATAATTTTTGTCTGGACTTAGACACAAAGGCCACATATACATCAGGGACCAAATTAAAGGTCTCCTCGAGGAGGTAAGGCATAAGATTCAAAGCAAATATTTAAGATCGAAACTGAGAGAAAAGACTAGCTACCTTTTCCTTTTAAACGTACAGTCCGTTAGTATATCTCCAGCTATATCCATCTCCTTAATTCCTAATTCCCAAAACCCCACCACTACCTTCTAATGTATGATTCAGAATGTGATAAGGGGGAAGAATAAAAAGAAAGATAAAGCAAATTGCATTGAATTCCACGCATTTCTAACTTTTTATTTTGTTTTTTATCGATATATATTCCTTACATTCATGTTTTGGCTTATTTTTTAGGGTAAATTACGTGTACCCTTCAAGTTTGGCCTTCCAGTGCTTTATGAACTATGATATTATTTCAATGCGGGACTTCCAATAAATATCGTCCAATTTTCTGTTAAAATTGAATATGTAAAATGCACGTACGTAACTCTTTAAGTATAGAGCACTTTCGTCAATCCTCTCTCTTTTTAATAGCATAATGCATATATATATATATATATGCTATTAAAATTTCCCTTTATCATACTCATTTTCTAATAATTCAATTATGCTTAACAAATTGCGGTCAAGACCAAATACATAATACATGCACATATAATATGTTGTTGAATGACCCATGCATATTCTTAATTTCAACTTGAGAAAACTTTTGTCTTTTCCCTTAACTGTCATTTTTGCAGCCTTGCCTGACGTAATATATGATCATACAAATTGTTTAATATATTAGTGAACAACTCCTTGTAACAACACGTACATATGATTCATGCAACCTATATCCAGAAATCAATTATTTTTCTTGTCATCCAAAACAATATTAACCAACAAAAAAATCCGTGCATGCATGGTTGTTGTTTTCTGCAATAAGACTCCCTTGATTGCTTCCAATAATCAAGGCTAGTTTCAGCTCGAGGTCATGGTGGTTTTGGTCACGGTGGCATTTTCTCAAGTTGTGGTCGACTTGTAATTCAGCTCGTTGTTCTAGTAGCATTCCTATCGTTGGTGCAGGTTATGGTAGTCAACTTCTTCTGGCAACAATACAACGTGTTGCCAAAATTTGGTGTTCTTCGCCACACAATAGTAAATTGTTTTCGCTTGAAGGATGCTTTCGAAGGTCGTGCTTCTCCTGCCCAATTGAGTTTACTAGCAGTTCTTGCTTCTTCCAACTCTAGAGAGAAAGCAGACACATGGTATTGTTTCGACACAAAAAATTTGCTCGTCCACGTGGAGGGCCCAGCATCTAGTCAAAACATGTCTCGCCGTGTCTGAGGCGAGGTTTCCGACCTTTGGCGTGGATGCAGGTGTGCCACTAATTGGCTTGGAATAGCCAATTAGAAAAAGATAATATTCAATGCGAAAAATAAAAATGAAATTAAATATGCCAAATTAAAGATTTAATTTCTAACAACGATTGTGTGATAGGAAAGGAACGAGAAAAACCTATCTAGGTTCTTTTCTTGCCTAGATCGAATAGGACTTTGAAAATGAACAAAAAAAATGTAAATAAAAGAGCAACATGAATTTAAAAGGGAGCTTAATGGAATATAAGGAAATTGCATAAGCGTAAGGAAATACAATTAAAAGGGCCTTGAAAGGTTATGCAAATAAAATAAAGAGAACTTTGAGAAATAAAAGCCACTGGGTTGATTTGGGAACAAAAAGGTTGCTGGGAGATTCATATTGTTGTGAGTTTTTTTGGATTGTGTGTTGGAGAGGGGGGGGGGGTTTCTTGAAAATTGTCTGTAGCTCTCTTTTTATAATAAGTCATTTACTTTGTCCCTAAGTTTTGTAGCCACGTGTGTGACTTAGAATAACTTGCTTTTGAAGTAGGTAGACAGCTGTAGAGGAACTACTTGAGTGGTGCAACAATATTCAAGGGCAACAATAAAGACAAGGCATGCTATATATATTGATTCATCTAACAACCTATAAAGTATAAACATTATCTCTAGAAGTATAAGCTTGAAAAGAGCATTAATGAAGTTTTCCCCAAAACATACAAACTAAGGCATGTTACAAATACAAGTGAATCAACAAGTGGAAATCATAGCATTCAATCATAAACAACCTAACAACTCATTAATGCAAGTATATAGAAGTTTAAAGATGCATTAATGAATAAGAAATGGGTGAGAGAGGAGAAGAAAATCCTTGTAAAGAAAGGCTCTCGATCTCATTTCTTGATTTCCCAAAATCTGACTTTTTAAATAGAAAATTAAGGAGTATTTTTGGTCCAATGTCGATTGATCAGTAAGGGAGGCTAATCGATCAAGGCTTTAAGTTTTTGTTTTCCAACGCTGCTTGTCAACAATGAGGACAATACCAATACATGCATGCGTGACTTTATCATACCGGAAATTCGGAATTATAACAACACTAAAATACTGGAATACACGCTCAAACATGAAGGAGCCGCTTGAGCTCCATTTTGACCGCTCCAGCACCACCCTCAACTTGGAATCATCATACGTTTCTTAATTACACTTTTTATGTGTCAAAAGGTTGGATTAGCAAAACAACAATGTCAATACCTTTAGGGATTTGGACTTCTGTCTTTACCTTGGCTATTACTTTCTAATCTAAGTCGTCCATCAAAATTCAATGGTTTTCCTATTTTATTTAAGGTTTAATAATAAAAAGGAAGGTGAGGATGTAGATCCCAGCTCAAGTGCATCTTTTGGCCGGTTTTAGTGAAGGTTATACCTTCTTTCTACTTTTGCAAGAGAGTATACGTTATATATAGTTATACCTATGCCATGCATGAACAAATTGAAATAATTCATAGAGTTTTGCTAAGCTACAGTACAAATAAATCATGGGATATAATAATAATAATAAGGCATTTGGTTGGTTACTAGCTTGTTAAAATATACTTGGATATAGAACGATGATTGGTATTGTAGAAAAGAAAGTAAACTAATTAAGAGGATATATTTTCATTTGCGTGATCCGAGAGAGAGAGAGAGAGAGAGAGAGAGAGAGAGAGAGAGAGAGAGAGAGAGAGAGAGAGATGTACGCATGGTAAATGGTTAAGCACTTAAGCCCCGCATGAGCAGAAAACAAAGCTTTTGTCTCTCCGCTGGACTCTGAATTTCACTCTGTACGTTAGCTAGCTTTATTGAAAGACCTTTGCGCACTTGTTTAATTGGTGGGACCCACTCTTGCATTCCCATCATCACCATATATATTCCCTCCCATACATCGATCTTAATGATTTTTTAGTTTAATTTTTGGCTTCTGCTGAAGCTTGACTAAGTAACAGGAAAGACTATTTTTCCATACGAATATGTATATATTATAAGTAATGTGTCTATTTATATTATTATTTTGTGATTTAACATATGATGAGAAAGATAGACACAATAAATATATATAGAGTTTTACTATCGCCAAAATCTTAGTTTGGAATATTGAGTTACTTCACCAATTAGCCTGCTCTGCTTCCTGCATGTGCATGGAATTGTCCATCAACTTCGATTCCATAATTGCTTCTCTTCTCATCATATATACTACACGCCATACACCATAATGACTATATTTATAATGGTCCTCTATATGGTCCAATGGGCCACAACTACAAGCCCACGGATTTCCTTGTTAACCAATAATATTCATATAAAATAGATATATCCCCATGTGTACCTTGTCAGCCATGGCAGTTTGCTGTAGGCAGAGGCAGAACCTCTTTATCTCTCTCCTCCTGAATCATGATGATGGCTGCATACATAATAATTCAAAAAATTACGCGCCAAATATCACTTCGAAGTTTGCAACCAATCATAAAAAAGAGCAGCATTACCACCATGAGCAATTGAGCATGGGATGATATCTGTGCTGTCATTTATTCTTTCTTTTTTTATTAATTGCGTATGACTTAATTATGAGGTTTTTTTTTTGGGCAAGACTTAATTATGAGGTAGGTGGTGTGTAAGTAATGGCCATGGGGAACGTCTATGAGAAAAATTAAAGAAAAAAATAGAAGTGGCGTGTAAGAAAACATGTAGTAATGAATTAAAGTCAAATCTACAAACATTCACCAAGTTTTTCATGTTTTTGATTCGATGGTTTTTTCCACTCAAGGTGAAAGAGTCTGACCCATTTGATGTCATCCACAGGCCTCACACTGTACTTCACTGCATAGCACACGGCAACACCTGATGCCCTTGTAAGGCTTGTATGTATGCATGGTACTCGTTGTTCCATCAGTATTGAAAGTGAACAAATTATATAGTACCAATTCCTATGTCCTCGTATCAACTCTTTGTTAGTTGGATCAACGAGTTAATAGTGAGGTTTAAATTTGTGAATCACCGCCGAATCTCTTCATATGCCATACGAAATTCTACCGGAAAATTCATTAAAAATTATCGAACATTTATTTTTATAATTGTAAATTAACCGTCAACTTTATTAATTATGAGAAGAGAGTTCGCACATGTTGATCTGACGTAATAGAGATTAATCTCACATCCAAAAAGTGAAGCCTTGAATACTGATATATAAGATCTTCGGTCTTTCCACCTATCGTCAAATATTTTTGAATTGGATACTTTAATTTATGGGTAAACAATCACCTAAGCCAAGAGGTTAGGATGTTGGGATACGTTTGTCCTACGAGTTGGACTTAAAGAGGCTTTTTCAGCTTAATCACCCTATTCCACAAACCTCATTCAATTATGAGAACCACGTGCTCACCACATTCCTTTTTTTCCTTTTCCTTTTGTTACATTGGGAGGAACTGAATCCTTAAAACATCTTAGTCCTAACACATTTTTCAAACTTGGGACTAACCCCAACGGAACACAATTATTTCTAATCACAAAGCAATGTTTCAATTTCTTCTTGTTGATAACCTCATCAATTTTTCAACCAGCTTGGATGAGTCACGCTACTTATTGACTCGTATGCTTAGAATGCCAAAGGGGAAAACACCAATTAAACCCTCCAGGACGAAGAGGACAAAGAGAGGCCAACAACAATAGTGAGCATCAAATTTAATATAATCTTTTTATTTTGGCCAGGAAACTTATAACCTATTTCATCCGAGGTTGCTCACTCCATTCAAAGCACTAATTTACCATTCAGCAGGGGCACCATTTTGCTAAAATAATCCATTTTATATTTTCACTGTAATGCATTAAATAGCATATCAACCTTAATTATCGAATGAAACGTCAAACAAGAGTTGCATGACAACATACGAGCAGAATTATTCTAGACCATATTTGTGATAGTGGCAAACAAAATTCTCAGAAGATAAGATACCAGTTCAGATATTGATAACAGGTTCTCATCATTGTGAATCTAAAGTACAAGCTAAGGAACACAAATAAAAAAGCTAAAAAATAAAACAAGAAAATATCATCCTAACCTCCAACAAATGCACAGTGAAATGACCTGAATTAAGAGACTAGGTTCCCTAGCATAGTTTCTGAAATTATGTTTTTCAGAAAGCCACACATGCCTACATAGAGAAACAATAATCAAGAATTAACCAGCTATCAAGCCACACATACACATCATCGCCAAATAGAGAAGGGAAATATAACAAATCGCCTGCATTACCAGCAACCATCATCTCATGTATTCATGTATTAGGAAAATTAGACATATGATATGCATTCTGCACCTTATAACAGATCCAAATCCAATTAATTTATACCTACATCCAGAAAAGGAAGGCTCTTAACCCCAATATATTTCCTATACATGGCCAAGATTGGCTCGATATTTTCCTGATGCTGAAGACAGGCATTCCTTTGCCATATTTGTGTCAAAAAAGCATTTGAAAAGAAAGTTGCCATTACATTGTAGTAAAATTAGTGAACCCAATAACAAAGCTCTAACCTTTCAGGAACATATTTCTGAACTCATCATTGGATTTTGGTTTTTCATCACTCTGTTCCTCGGTTTTTGGTTTATTTGCACTCCAACCAAGTGCAAGGATATTCCTAGGAACTGCAAATGTGTTCTTCCCTTTAAGCTGCACATTGTCGCTTCCTCTCTTATGAGTAGACTGTGGTGCATGATGTGCTCTAGGTTGATTGGAGGCCTCACCAGATTCTTTGGACTCAGATCCCCTGGCTGCACCAGTTTGACCAGTATGCGCTGTCAGTTTGACTTCATAAGTGAGAAAAAATATTTGAACATAACAAGCAATACTAGTAACGGCAACACATCATGACCACAAGAAATTTCTCATCAGAGCAAAATTTTTGAAAATCAAATAGATTTTTAAAGCACCTACCATGCCTAACATTTAAGACTACTTGTGTATATTCAAATACATAATCAAGAGAGAATATAAGGAACAAGTCTTTTAAAGGTTTCGAAGACTGCATTTTCTATCATAAACATAAGCTACTCTGACTTCAAATAGCATTTTTATAGGACTTCTTTTCAAATAATATGAAAATTAAAACAATAAAACTGAATTTACAGTCAATACATTTAAAGTCTTTCTTATTCTCCTTCAGCTGAGGGCCTTTTGACTCAGTTAAGTTTAATACTTCAGTTTTTTGATGCTCTCTTGCATATTTCCCATTTATTGAGGTTTCATTCAGTTTTAATTAATGTTTTACTACTTATCCACAAAAAGAAAAAATTGAAAGCCACTTAGAAAGCAGCAAGCCTACACTCCATTCTGAATAAGGTTCTAATCAGAATAAAAAAGTAAATGAGCAAACAAATAATAGATAAAATCAACTCCTAAGCAACTTATTGAACCCAATGCAAAAATGAAAATTAGCTTAACTCTACAAATATCATACTGGAGACCCTTTTTTTTTTTGTGTAGTATGATATAGACCTGAAAATCCCTTCAGCCTGGATTGAGGATTTCAAAGATATGAACTATTGTGTACCCCATATGTGCAGCATGAACATCATACCCATCAAAATCATTCTCTACTATAATTATTTAAGACAAAAAAAGATGCTGATTTTTTCCCCAAATTGTGGACTTCCTTAATATCGGATTCAATTTTCAGACAAAAAAAAAAAATCATATTCAATTTCATTTGTTTACACAGTTAGACTATCTACAAAAAGCTTCTACAGTGTGATCTAGGACAGCATGAGTAGGTCCACAAAAGTCATTGATCAGATCATATCAATCAACGAATTCAGATATGAAAATGCCTAGATCATTATTCCATTCCAAAGCGATATGTAGTTTGTTCCTATATGTTTTTTCATTTTTAACAAGTCATTCTTAAAAGTTTTTAACTACCATATAGTACATAATATGCAAAATGTTTATAATGGAGATAATTAATATGTTAAGGGCACAAATAAATTGACACACAGGTAACCATGCAATACTGCAGACTCCTAATCACATGCACACTAAAACAGGGGTGACAACGGGTTGGGTAAAAGATCTGAATTAATTCCAAATCTAACCTCATTTATGTTTCAATATGATCCAATTATAGCTGTAATTGCAATTAGGTAAAATCAAATTGATTAAGATATGGACCCCTTACAAGTTTATTCTGAAAAGAATCATATATTGGTATAAATTTTATAATAATTCACTGCAACTCAACTAGATTTGAGAATTGATCCCAAAAGTCTGCTAAATTCACAACAAGCAAAATCTTAAGAATAACTAATTTACTATACTAATTAAGAAGGTAAAATAATATGTATAATAAAATTATGTACACGTTACAGGTACTATATTCCAGATGACTACTCGAACTCTGGATGTGATTTTAATAGATGCACCAATTTGAATTTGAATTTGCCTCCATCCCCACAAAATGCCATCCCTTGACTCCACACCAGCATGGTTGTATGCACACAAACACACAAGCATAAACATGCACAGAAAGGAATACAAAACAAACCCATTTGGCCTACCATGTTCTTTTTTTCCTTGCTTTGGATTTGATCGTGCAATGCTCAGCTTCTTCCCCATAAATTCTTGCCTATTTTTTTCTATAGCAGCAGTGAGGTGTGTATCATCTTCAAAATCCACATATGCTAGTCCCTTCACAAGTCAGTTGAGAGGAAAATATAAAATCAGAACCCTGTCCCCAAAAATAAATTGAAGCTCTTCATATAAAGAACATATACTTGAGTCTGTTTTTCACAATAATCAGGTAATGGTTAATTCTATGACCACTAATTTAAATAATGCTAAAGTTTTTTGAACAATGAAATTTACACTTTTATGACTCTAAACCATAAACCCATCCAAGCCAGTGTATCTACAAACCTTAGCCCCCCTCCTCACCTGCAAATCATTTAAAATCTTGAGATTAATCAATCCTAGCACACCATGTAAGACATGTAGACAGATTGCTTAACTATCCCCATGTCAACTATTCTTATGAGCTAAATCAAAGGATACTGAAAACTAAAAAGGTTTGCACTTAACAATAAAGAGAAGATGGTCACCATGCCTTTTCGACAGTAGCAAACTAACAATATACACGTGAACCAAGCTAGTGTCCTAGTGTCACCTTAACTTTTAAGTCCTTGTGTATGTGTCTAAGACTCATGTCAATACCACAAGTGCTAGATTACAAAATATCCAATACAACATCTTCAACCCAAAGCACTGGACAGAGGAGAAAGGAAAAATAATTCAACTGAAAAAAGAGAGAGAGAGAGAGAGAGAGAGACCCTTGACTTTCCGGTGAACTTGTCATGCAGTATTCTAATAGCAACAATTCCTCCAACATCACTGAAGAATTGACGAAGATGTTCATAATTTGCCTGCAAAATTTATTACCAACAGTGTTCTAAGATCACGCCTGAGCACTGAAAAGAAGGAAATAAGAGATGCCGGGGGTGTATACTTGCCTTAAAGTTAAGGTTTGATATAAAAGCAGTGCACTGGTCAGCATATACTTTTGTTTTCTCTGGAACAGGCTCTTTCATCTGTTGTTCATTTTCTGTATCTACTTTGTCACCCTTGGATTTGATATTTTCCATGTTATTGTGTTCAACTGTGTGCTGCACCTCAGAATCCTTCCCGTGCACTTTCTTTGGCTTTTGAGCTGCATCTTTGTGCCTCTTTGCTGGATACTGTTCATCAGTTATGTCTGAAGCTTGCTTTCTCTTGTCACGAGCATTCTTCTTGAAAGAATTATCCCTCTCTTCAGTCAATTTGGATTCTTGCTGTAACCTAAATAGTTGTAGCTCTTCCAGACGAGGAGAAACCTAAAAAAGGGAACAGATGTTAAGTATATTTATTCAGTTAACAACTATCTTTTCAACTGTTGGAAATGATAAGCCCTTAGTTTCTGTGGGCTATGGAATGAACACACAAGCTGATACAACAAGGTTGCATTAGAAGAAAAAAACTTTGTGCAGGTACCATAGTTCATCAACTTCTTTGAAGTATAGATCGAAAAAAGAATATTGAACTATCTAAGATGATCAAGGCAATATATCTATTCAGTTAACAACTATCTTTTCAACTGTTGGGAATGATAAGCCCTTTTTTTTTTCTGTGGGCTATGGCATGAACACACAAGCTGATACAACAAGGTTGCATCAGAAGAAAAAAGCTTTGTGCAGGTACCATAGTTCATCAACTTCTTTAAAGTATAGATTGAAAAAAGAACATTGAATTATCTAAGATGATCAAGGCAATGGCATATCCATACTCCTCAAATTGAGCCAAAGAGGATAATTGGAATCACTTACAATTCCTGGTAATGGTATAACTGGTGTTGATAGAGAAAACATCCATTCCATCATTTTACTATAATCAATAGTTTGTCAATCATTAGGTGATATATATTCACAAATGTTGCCTAAGCTGACAACAGCACACAAACCTTATGAACCACAACCCTCAGCATGGCTTTCATAGTACAGTTTTCTTTTGGCAAACTTTCTGACTTTATTCTATTGATAACTGTTCTCTAACCCAGAAATACAGGAAACATGGAGTAAAAAATTACCTTCACATCCACATATTGTAACATGAATTCATTTACAATTGATATCCAATTTTCCAGTGAAATGCATCATAACTATTATACCTTTAAAAAACAAAAGAAAAAAAGATGCTACTGAAATTCAGCATAAACATTCATTTTTTTTAATAGGTACATAAACATTCATTTGAAAGTGCAAAAGAGAAAATATGTACCTTTTGTACTGCATGGTCAAAATCATCCAACGAACCGAACTCCCTCTCAAAGCGTAACCAAGAGTAGCAAATGTCCTGAATTATTCTGTTTTTTAGGGAGGGAAGGCATCATCTAATCCAAATGTATTATGTAGACAGTGAACAAATCTCTATATAATTCTAAATAACAAATTGACATCAACAGCTAATAGAACCTTAAAAGTCAAATAGAACCTTAAAAGAACAGTACCTTTTTTATCATAAGCTAATAAGCAACAAACCAAGGTATTTAGATTTTGTAATGGAACTACTTGTAAATTATGAGTCATTGTGATAGAAATAGAAAGAATAAAAGAGAATTTTGGAGCTTCGTTTTCTCTCCTTACCCACTTTATTTTTATATCCTTGAGTGGAGAAATTTGAAAAGAAAAAAAGATCTGTGACAAGTTCCAAAAATGTCCTCAACTAAAGATTTTTTCTCCATTTTTTTTTCTATCCATACAAACAAAAATCTTATCCCTTCACTACTTTATATTTAACTAAATTTTGGAAATTAATGTATAATCTAAATTTGATTGATGTAAGACAAAAGTAAGGGAAACAAAGAGGAGAGGTCCGGACTTTGGCTTCACTCCAAAAGGTTTATTGGAATTGCTACAAGAGAGATTATAACAGCTCTGGAATCACAGTAGCCTTCAGCATCACACCGAAGTTGTCTTGGACAAACTCCAAGTCAACTTACGCATCAAACGTGAGCAAAGAATCACTAGAACTTTCCTTTCTTTCACAAGGGGGAGATTGTTTACATTTTGATAAACCATAGGTTGAACAAATCTGGAAACTAATACCCATCTAATCCAATCTCATTGTACGCAATGAAACAACCAAAATCTTCTATTTGAATTATCTTCTCCATATTCAAACAGGATTTATGGAAAAGGGATAGAGTTTAGTGTGCTCAAAAGTCAAAACAGCTACAAGGCACCACAAATTAGAACCCTAAAACTATTAATCTGAGTAAAAGAAGTCATGCAAAAGGTTATTTTCAGAGAAGAAGAAAGAAAAAGATCTTACCTCTGAACCAGTCCCGGGAAATCTTTTAGTGTAACATCTCCTATATATGGACCGAGCTTCATTCACATGGCCCAATTCAATTTCCATTGTTATATAACCTTGCCAGGCTTCAAGCATTGAACCACTAACAGAACAAACAGATAATTAAGTATAACACAATAACAAAAGCAATAACGACAACAATAAGCATGCCAACATAACAATCCAAAATATACAAAATCCAGAATGGCCGAACCAGATCTTAAGGAAACTCTCCCAAACTCCACGAGCTGCAACTAAATCCTTTCCTATATTTAGCTCCAGACGGGCCCAATAAGCATGCAAACGTAGCAGATCGTCTGTGTTCTTTAGCTGTGGTGATAGGTAATCTGATGCACTCTGGAAGAATAAATTATTAGAATTTACACATATGTACAAACAATACTTTCTTTCTGTAAAATGCAAAAAGCCATAGAAGAATCATAACAGCATAAAGGTTGTATTGTTCTGAACCAAACCAAAAGCCTACTATATCATCCTGGGAAGGCAATGGTAGTTAATCCACACCTTAAGAACACCTGAAGGCCACATAGCAATAAATGACCAGAAGTGCGTTTTAAATCATTAAAGTCATCCACTTGAATCTTGACACATTATCAGCTTTATGAACACATATAGATTGAATATACCCAGGAAATATTTGTAGCCAGAAAACGGGACAACAAGTGATTTTGTCATGGAATCTAAATGCCAGAAAAAAATTTAAAGTATCAATAATTAGATCATTACAAGATCTTGTTCTTGTACTGAATCTAATTATTGATAATGGAGTTGTTTTCTTTTGTGGCATTCAATTCCATGACAAAATCAGTTGTCCTTTTTCTGGCTAAATATTTCCTAGGTATATTCAACCTATTTGAGCTCACAATACTAATAATGTGTCAAGTTTCAAGTGGACGACTTCAAATATTTGAAGTGCAACCTTCCAGGATGATATAGTAGGCTTTTGGTTGGTCCTGAACACATGCATATGATAAAAGCTGTTAGCCCTTTTTTTTTTTTTAATCAGAGTTGGTTAGTTTCTATTTATGAAACCCAAGGAACCCTAACCTTTTTGCTAATTATGTAGAATTGACTCATCTATCATTTACTCTTGGGTAGGGTTTGTTTCGCAGAATCAGATTCTAGGAGTCCCATACCCATTCCTTAGAATGAGGTTTTAAGAAGTCCATGGATTCCATCATTCCTAATCCAATGTTTGGAAATGATGGGAATGAAAATATGTTTATCAGGACACCAACGGAATTTATTTTTGGGAAGAATAATTATATGGGTATAGTTGTGATTATGATTTATTATAAAATTAAAACTAGGGAATGGAATGAGAAATCCACCTCTTCCTTTGGGATTCTTTTGGGAATGCAAAACCTCACTTGTGGGTTTTGGATACGCATGGGAAAGGTAAACCCAAACCAATTTGCACTAACCAAACATAGGAAAGGAACCCCACATCCATTCCCAAGTGCCAAAATTGTTAAACAAGCACCACTTTGAATCTCTGATTTTATTATCACATAGGAGAGGAGTTACAATACCATGAACAAACTTTTTTCCTTTACAATCACAGTTCCCTTCAAATTTACCACAGAGAGGCAACTTAACATGGATTCACCAGTCTCCTCATCAATAAAAGAAAAATATAAACCATTTGATACTTGTAAATCCTTTCAAGAAAAAAAATATCATTTATAGATCTTCCCCTTGGCAGTTACAAGGACAAGAAATGCAGAGCCAAAGCGTCCACTATCAAGATGCACTACTTAATCTAAAGTTCATTTTTCCACATATATTTTAAGTGAAGAATATTAAAGCTTCGCAAATAGTGAATGCCTTTGTCATCCAACATGACAGACACAACCAATGTGACCGCTCACCCATAGATAATGCGGTGGGAAAACAAGGATAGAAGTAGAGCTATATTGAAAAATTCCCACCAAAAACATAAAATTAGAAACAAAGGATCTCCATCAATTTGATGGAAAATGAAAAATAAAACCAAAATAATCAAGTTTTGTAAATTAATATATATACATATATATGTATATATGTGCCACACCTATACACAAGGGTTTAAATATTTAAACAAAACATATGCCTCATGTTGATAAAATAAAGGCCAAAGTGCACTTTTGGTCCCTGTACTTTAACGAAAATTTCACTTTGGTCCCGTTCTTTCAATTTTGGAAATTTTAGTCCCGTACTTTCTTTACGTTTGCAATTGGGTTCAAATCGTTAATTAGGATTAAATTGTTGGCGGAAATATGACATAGCAGGGATATTTTGGACATTTTAGATAACCTATGTGTGAAACTCATTTAACCGAGTGAAGTTGCCCAATCACATTTGGACACATGTCTTTGTTCTTTCTTAATTATTTAAGTTTTTGTTTTTTTTTCTTTCTTAATTATCTTTTTTTTTATTATATTTTATTTAACTTTTTAAATTGTTCTTTTTAGACCGTATTAATTATGAAATGTCTAAAATATTCATTCATATGCACTTTCACGTCATATTTTCGTCTAAAAAATAAACAAAGTTAACAGTTTGGACCTAATTGCAAACGTAATGAAAGTACAGGACTGAAATTAACAAAATTGAAAGAACGGAGACCAAACATGTACTTTGGCCTAAAATAAACGAATAAAGTCTACATTGTAACAAGAGGCTCGAGTTCAAAAGCATGAATTGTCTTAAAATTTATTATTAAGATAAGTACACACAACAATCCATCCTAAAAGAAATATATCAAGTTCAAATGATCATCTTTTTAAGTTTAGAACTTTTTTGACTTTGCTTGATTCAAATGTGATTACACATGTATTTGTACAAATATACAACACCTAACCTTTTTTTTTTCCTTTTTCGAATACGAATTTTCAAATTAAACGGTTACACCTGTACTTCAACCCTGACCCCACCCCCACCAAGTTCAAAAGACCAAGAGATACATGCCTATTTGCAAATTAGTAATCATGGAAATTTTACCTCCTAACTCATTTCCCTTATAATCGTAAAGCTTTTTTGGTCGAATTATAATCTTAAGTTCTTAATGCTGAAGAAAAAATATATCTGTTTACATAAGCAAAAGAAAATAACAAACCTGAAAGGTTTCCTTTATTAATGAATAATCCAAGACGTCTCCAACAGAGCATGAGATTCTTCGTCTTAAGCCATCTATGCGAGTAAGGAACAAATCCTGGTACTGAAACATAGAGGTCCAATGAACAAAGGTATTCAACACATATGGAGCATGTTTAGTTGCAAAGAGCAGACAGACAAATCAAATTTTTATTTATTTGTACCTCACCAAGGGTTGAAAAAGTGCATTGCAGGGACTTCTCAAAGACCTGAAAATGAGCAATAATTTAGAAGGTGGAGAACTCCACATTTCACAAGGGAATCAGAAGGTACTTTGGACACTACAATTCATAAAACATAATTGCTATTGGTTTTTCATTTTTTATTTTTGGTTTGGTAAAGGAATCCACTGGAGTCATAGTGCAGGCTGAGTCCTCAAAGGCAAACACATTGGTTGAGAATAAATGTGATGAGAAGTAAATTCTGTAATTAGCATTGCCTTTACAGTGAACTATTTACTCTACTATTTGATTCACTAATCCTTTTATAGTGGAATGTGTCAATAGACAAGACTGTTGTTCATCCCTCACTGTAATGAGCCCAAAATTGAAACCGTTGCCTTTCTTTACTAAAACGAAGTGACTGCAAGAAACTACAGATATATCAAAATCAGGGAAATTTTGGATAGAAAAGGCAATTAACATAAAGGCAACATTAAGAATACCTTTCTAAAGCTTTGAGGACAATCCCATCACACAAACTTTTCCAAGATTCAAATCTTTTCATTTGGTTGAACCTAAAAATATTCTATATCTAGAATCTTAGAGATATGAAAACGGCTGGTAGAGAACGCTACAAAGCCCAACCAAAAGGAACAAAAATACATAATAAAGATTTCGTTCAGGACAAACGCATGTTGACATATATAAGATTCAATTTGGCCTAGTCAGTTTACCTAGTTACAGCAAACAAGCAGTTGACACAGTTCTTTTCCTTGCTTGGGACAGTCTTTAATAAAACTAGCAGCTAAATACATGGCGTATGATTTTAAGAGACAAACACAACTTTGCATGTGAATGATGTATTTGTGTCTGAAGCAGCTTAACAACCAAATTAAAAACCAGTTTTCCAACAATAGTTATTAAAACTAAATTAAAATAATCAAACAGAAGTCCATTAAAGGAATGCCCCGTCAAAAAAGAATGACATTTAACACATACAGCGGCAATCTCTTCCTCAGAAGCATGACCACGCTCCAAGGCAAGCAAATATCGGACCCAAAGTTCTCCAACACAGGGGCAATTCTTTATGGCCCTGGAATAAACATTTCTTATAATACTGCCAACCTGAAGAGGAAAAATAAAAGAAGAAATTACTTGGAGAGGAAATGGTAGCCCTCAAAACAGAAAAGATTTAATGAGAAATAAAAAGGAAAAAACCTTCAATTTTTTGTCCAGATAGCGAGTATAATCAAGCCAGAGATAACTAGATATAGGAAAGTCAGTAATAGAACGTTCATACAACACTTGAACCCGGGCTGGATCCCCAGAAGACTGCTCAAATTTCAAGTAGTTCTGCATAACAGAAAAATTATTCTTTCCAGAAACTGAAATAGTGACATGTTACGCATGAGATAAGTAAAGAAACGTAAATGGAGGATCACAATGACAACCCTATACAAAAGGAAGAAAAGAGAGGGAAGAAAAGACCAGCAGTAAGTTCAAACAAGACAAGTGTACAAAAATATCAAAATTCAAAAGGTAAAATGGACAATAAAAAGGAAAAATAGAATGCAGTTTCTAACATGAATATTGCTTTGTTCCCAGATTCTAGGAAGCAATGGTTTTAAATGATACATACCATGAAATTTTGAAGCCTTTCTGAGTCAAGCATATCCTGCCCACAAATTTGTTCTTCAAAACGAACACGAGCATTATACATTTCCAACGCCTTTTGGTATGCTGAGGCAATATGGGATGGAATCCCATCCAGATCACTGGAGCCAGCATCAAGAAAGTTTCCTTGTTCCACCTCCCAAGCCTTGTAAGCCGAAAGTGTTGACTTCATATTAAGATGGGGAACTGACAACTGACGATGGAATATCATACGGATGCGCTGAATTTGCTTTTCTCTTGCCTGCTATGCAAGAAGCGTTTCTTGAATGTAGATCTCCAAAATTATTTAAACATGTAAAAGCAACTCTTTTCTTGTCAATGGCATAGAATTCTCCAACAGAAATTCATAACAACAATTCAATAATAAATAATAGAACAAGAACTAAGTATGACCTACAAACCTGTTTATCAGTCTCGTCAATAGTATGAAATATAGCTTGCTCAAATTCCCTGTAGGCTTCCCATAGTTTATAGCCTTCAGAAACATGCAAACCGGCTGCAGTAAGAGCACGTTCAAATAAATCTCTTGCCTTCAAAATACCAGCAGGTGAACAGTCCCTTACTGAGGGCTCCTTCTCTCGAACAAAATCTAAGTAGTCATGCCAAAGAGAGATGGACTGCATTTGAAGGTAATGTAGTTAAGTGTCAAGATTCCAATAAAGCAATTCTTTAATCATTAACAACAGAAAAACATGAGATCAGTAATCTGATGGTTCAATCTTCCATATATTGGAAAACATGCATACAGCACCAAAAATCCACATGAAACAATTTATCTTGTACCTTAAACCTTAAAAACACCCGATGTTGATTCTACCTCACTCAATGAATCAATTTATAGAATTGAAGTGTGATGCCTTTGCTACAAGAGTGGAGGTAATTATGTTCTCACAACCAGAAGAACATAACAACTTAAGTTCATTCAACTAAAGAGTGGGGGCAAAAAAAAAAAACCTCGATCACTTGGAACTGAACCACGTCAGTTTTGATATGTAAGCTTTTTTCAGAAAAATTAAGATGAGTTATGTTAAAGAAAAATAGCAACATTCCTAGTGTGGTATTTATGCTGAAATAATTGATGGCATCCAATTTCATTTCATAGTTAAGGCTTTTTTTTGTCTCATTTTCACCATAAACTGTCCATTAAATAACATAAACATAACTTAAATTGCATATTTTCTGGAATAAAGAAGCAGAACCAACCAGATAATCAAAGACTCCTCGCTCATAAAGCTTTTCAACTGCAGAAAAAACCTCAGATCTGCATATTGGAGAAAATAAAAGTGATCCTAAATAAATAAAAAATATATACAAAAAAATAAAAAAAGCAAGCAAAAGAGACACTACTTTCCCTTTTCTGCTTCTCATTGTTTTTTTTATTTTTTTTTTTCTAAACATGAACAGCATTAAAGCTAATAGAATTGTGTTGATAACGAGAAGAGCATACCCAGTGGAAAGAGAAGCTTCGTCCTTAGCCCAATCCTGCCACATAGAAGGGGATAACGGAAACAGCTCACTCATAGCTTCCCTTGCTCGCCTCAGCTTTTCAATGTCAGCCATTTTCCTAAGAATCTTTATGTACTATAGTAACAATAACAATTCAAAAATTGAGGTTTTTTTCTCGGCAACCAAATAGATGGCAATAATGGTATAAATAACAGTGGATAGCAAAAAACAAAGAGAGAGAGGATTCGCAAGTGTTACTTGAACATGAGCATCGTAATTGAAAGGATTGGCGAGGAGCTCGGCTTGTAGAGTTTGGAGTTGCAGGTTTTGCTGGGCTTGGTCCCCGTCCTCAGAGCCAGAGTCGGAGTCGGAGTCAGAGTCAGAAGAGTTAGGGTTTTGGTCAGCGAGGTCCTGCATAGGTTGGTCTCCATTGTTGGCTTCTTCGGAGGTAACGATCTTTGACTCAGGGTCTAGGGTTTCTTCTTCAATTTCCATCTATGATGTATGGATATTTCACTGAGACCAAATTGTCTGCTTCTTGTGGGGATGGCGGGATAGCCTTCCTGGAGTTTTTATCATAAACGGCATAATTATTTTCTCTCTCAATGCCGGGAAATAACGGTAAAATTGTCTATAAAAAAAATGGTAAAATTGTAATTTACATCCCTAAAATTGCTTACCAAGTTACCAACTAACTAAAAAAAACTTATTTGGATTTTTACCGTCTATAGTTTTAATTGATTTTTACAGTATGTTTGGATGAAGTAATTTTAATTTTCACATAAATTTATAAACGATGGAATTTAAATCTCCGTCATTTAAATTTCTATCAATTGTATTTTCTATTGTTTGAATATATGTATGTAGAATTTTGTAAATGACATGATTACAATTTTAATTAATCTTGCCCCACCAACTGCCCACCCACGCCACCAGCTTCCCCTCCCTCCGAGTCTCCGACCACACCCGTCACCTCCTCCCCTTCATTTCTCTCTCTTCCTTTCTCTTTTCTCTTCTCTTTATAACTTCTCATATCTTCTCTGCAGATTAAAGTTCCTTTACAAGATTAATTGCTTTCTCCAATTCCACGAGCCCAGCAACCAAAGACAAAAAAGGCATCTCCATTAATTGCATCTTCTTAGAATAAACTTGGAAATCAGGTTCCAAACACGGATCAGATTTATGGGGGTGCCAATGGTATACCAAACAAAGATTAGCCCAACATATTCCAATCACAATCTGTCAATCTAGAGGGAAGTGAGAGAGAGTTTAGAGAGAGAAAAAAAGAAAGGTGACGAGGTGACGAGGGTGGCTGGAAGGAGGGGAAAGAGGTGGCGTGGGTGGAGATGGGTGGGCAATGGGCTTTATGATTTTTGTTTTTCTATTCTTTTAATTTCTTAATTTATTTGTGGGAAAAAAAAGTTTGTAGATTTGGCAAGATTTAAGTCACAAATGATTATTTGAGGGCTAAGATCAAAAGTCAGGTATAGTCTGGTAAGAAGAAAATTGACAGAGGATCCAAGTCCGGATGGTGGTAATGGGGATGGTGCTGGTTGTGGTGGGTGGGTCTTTTTTCTTAAAATCTTAAATGTCTTGGAATTTGAAAATGACACCTATTTAGGTGGAATTTAAAGTCAGAATTTATGACTCTCAAATTCTATAATTTTTTCCGCGTAAAATTCTAAGATTTCTATGTTAATGAGGCCAAACAAAGGAATTGGAGATTTTCATTTCTCAAATTCTGACTTTTAATGAAATACTCAGTTAAATTTCTCTATCCAAACGCACTGTTATTTTATCACTCAAATGTTTATTTGTTTCACTTTACCATTTACAAATATTCTATGTCTCCTAGTAAATCATTTTATGCTCCCTTATAAACCTTTATGAATTGGTTGAAAAGTCCAAAATACTCATGACATGTCAACATTTTTTACGGCTTAGATGACGAAATTGATGGAAAAAAAATTTACCGAGATACAGACGAAGACGAGCCAGTGAACATAATGGAGGGCAAGCGCTTGGTTGCATCTACTAAGCGCTCGACCCTAGAAGATCTACTTGCTCATGATTCAGATGAATATCAAGTCCATGATAGTACACTTTTTCCTCCTTCAATAGATCCACTAATCCAATTTTCACTAGATGATTCATTATAGGTATTACCTAAATTCTAATATTCATGATTTAGTTAATTCATCTAATCTTGAACTTGAACCTAAATCTGAACCTAAACCATCTAAGTATTAGCTTCCACCTCGCTCTACCCATAGTCAGCCCCTATCACATATGAACCTGGTTCTAAAGCTAAAGTTAAGTATTCTATCAATAACATGTGTCATCCCACAAATTTTTTAAGTCATATGCATATTATGAACATCAATGATCCTATGTGTCTATTCCTAGTAAATTACAAGATGCTTTAACATATTCTAAATGGATCAAAGCTATGACAAAGGAAATGGAAGCACTGAAAAAGAATTCTACTTGGGAACTTGTTTCCTTGCCAAAAATGAAGAAGACCGTGGAGTGTAAATGAGTATTTGTAGTAAAGCATAAATCAAATAGATCTATAGAAAGGTTCAAAGCTCAATTGGGTGCAAAAATGATATACTTAGTTATACGGTATAGACTATCATGAAAGATTTGCTCCGATTTCCAAGCTTAATACTGTTAGAGTACTTTTCTCATTAGCAACTAACAAAGATTAGCCAGTACTCCAATTTGATTTCAAAAATGCTAGTCTGCATGGTGATCTCACTAAATAAGTGTATATGGATCCTCTTCTAGGCATACTAGAGTTTTCTAATACATGAATAGTGTGTAAGTTTAGGAAGGCTTTGTATAGGTTAAAGCAGTCTCCAAGAGCTTAGTTTGGGAGATTTACCAAGCCTATGAAGAATTATGGCTACAAGCAGAGTAATTCAAGTCATACTTTGTTCCTGAAACCGAAAAAAGGTTAAGTTATTGCTTTAATTATCTATGTAGATGATATGGTGGTAACATGTGATGATCACGATGAGATGTCTAATCTACAGCAGTACTGAGGGAATTGAAATATTTTCTTGGGATTAAGGTAGCTCGATCTAAGCATGAGATCTTTGTCTCAAGGAAAATATATACTCGACTTGTTATCTCACACAAGAATGCTTGTTGAAAGCTAGTTGATACTTCTATTAAGTAGAACCACAAGTTGTTTGAATGTTTGAGTACGTCTCCTACTGATAAGGAGAAATATCATAAGCTTGCAAGGAGGGTGATATTATAGGCTTATAGGGATGGTGATTTACAAGAAGAAATATCATGGGCTTGCAGGGAGGGTGATATTATAGGCTTGTAGGGATGGTGATTTACTTATCTCATACCAGACCTGATATTGTATATGTTGTGAATTTGGCAATTCAGTTTATGTATGCTCCGTGCAAACCTTATATGGATGTCGTGGAGCGTATCTTAAAGTATTTGAAATCTACTTCAAGTAAGGGTTTATTGTTCACTAAACATAGGTATCTGGATGTTGAAGGCTATACAAATATAAATTGGACATGTTCAGTTGATAACATGAGGTCTACCTTTAGATATATACACCTTTGTAGGTGGAAACCTTATAATTTGGAAGAGTAAAAAGCAACTAGTTGTAGCAAGATTAAGTGCTGAAGCCAAATATAGAGGTATATATGGCGTTTGGAGTATGTGAGTTGCTCTGGTTAAGGAACTTATTGATTGACTTAGGTTTTAAACTAAAAAGGGTCATGAATTTACACTATAACAACAAGTCAGCAATTGATATTGCTCATAACCCTATTCAGCTTGATCGAACTAAGATATTGAGATTGATAAACATTTTATCCAAGAGAAGCTCGAGGCTAGAATCATTAGCTTTCCTTTTGTGAAGTTCGGTGCTGATCACTAAAGCAGTAACTAGTAGGGCGTTTCTTGATTGACTTATTAAGTTAGGCATGTGTGACATCTATTCAGCCACTTATGTGGTTATAATAAAATGCAGAAATAATTCTCCCTAGAATGCTTTGGCACTCCTTTCAGCATGGTTAGGGTTATCTTATATAAAGCGTGACCTCTTCTTAGGTTATAATTTTTCTGGCAGTAATAATTGATTTATCAAATTAATATATACCCATTGGAAACTCTTTCCTAAAATGAAAATAATTAATAAACATAATTCATCAATTTATTTTTTGTTTCCACAAGTCATGAGTAACATCTAATAGCATGTTATAACCACCCCTATTATTCAATTATAAAGCTATTCATAATGTATCATTCTGTCATATAATAACTCAAACATAAACAATAGGGCATATATGAAAATCCTTTGTCAATCCCCTATAGATGCTCATATTTCTAAACATCTTTCAACTGATAATATCTAATATACATATGTAATTTGGAACTAACCTTTTCTCAAAATATATTCTACTATTCTTCTTAAAGTCTCCAAGATACATATCATGAAATGTCATATAGGTTATTTTCTTCTTTACGAATAACTAGTGTCATGAAAGGTATGACAGATTCTTGGTCACACTACCATGAACCTTCTTGCATGAATAACTAGTGTCTAACTACACGAATGATCTAAGATCAATCATTCACCCCTAATATGCTGATATAACTAAGTGCTAATATAAAATTAAATGTGTCTAATATGTAATCCACCAATCAAAAACAAGTTTAAGAAATAAGAACTAAGATGTATAGGTTTCCAATAATGCCATCTTTTTACTGTATTTCATAGATATTTTATATATAAAATAAAATATCACACATTTACTTATATGATGTATGTATCAGATAAAATATCTGACCAGTTAAAGACAAGCAAATCCACACCAAACCTAAAAAATTCACAATTACTCTCTGACTTCAAGACTTATACTGAAAACTCAAATTCAAATGTTGAATTTACAACTACACCTCCAAACTAACTTTTTGAATTATAAAATACCACACATTTACTAATACATAAACTAAACCTTGCTCTATTTATTAAATTAATTCTGAAAATCCAAAATAAATTGACTTAATAGTTATAGAAACATAGCAGTCTCCATCACACATCCTCTCTACTTTGACAGGAAGTCCAAGATAAAGGTATTCCTTTGGGCCTTAGATGAAAAGGCATGTGTTGTAGTTGGAAACTTGGAAATGACTGGAGTGTTCCAGTTAAGACGAATTTATTTTCATTTCATTTTCCTTCTTACATCAATATATTCAGCGTTGCAAGTTGCAACCATGATAAACTTGTAAAACTCCATTTCCTTACAACAAGGAAATCATAATTAGCTAGCCACCGAGACAACAGCCACACACACACACACACACACACATATATATATATATATATTAATTACTTATAATTAGTGTTTTTCATTAACTTGATGCGACCTTGGTGGGCTTGATATCGGCATGAGAAGATGAAGAAGCATCCTGATGAGCAATGTTAATAAGCCTAGCCTGCCTCTTCTTCTCCGCAGCCAACTTGGGGACTGTGATCCTCAGCACTCCATCCTCAAGCCGAGCTTCGATCCGGTCCAAGTCAGCATTCCCCGGCATCCGAAACTGCCTCCAGAACTTGCCACTTGTCCTCTCCGCCCGGTGCCACTTGTCACCCTCGGCTTCCTCCTCGCCCTTCCTCTCCCCGCTGATTTTCACCACCCTGTTCTCCTCCACCTCGATCTTCACATCCTCCTTCTTCAGCCCGGGGACGTCCAGCGTGATCACGTGCGCGCCTGCCGTCTCTTTCCAGTCGGCACGTGCCAGGGCGAGTGGGGTCTCGTGAGTGAAGGGGGCTTGCTCGAGGACTCGGAAGGGGTCGTCGGAGTAGGGGAGGATCATGTCCCATAGTGATGATCTTGTGTACGGCACTAATGCATTGGTGAGGCCAAACAAAAGTGTTGCCATGAGGAATAGAAATGAAATGGGAATTGTGAGCTTGCCCATTTGGTCAATTAAACACCTGTAAGATGGTTGATTAGTGTGTATGAGAAAGTGAGAGACAAAATTAATGAGAAGATTGGTAATGGGGTTGGTCTTGTGTTTGTTTGTGTTGGGCTGAGGAATGTGGAGGGGTGAGGGTGGAGTTATATAGGATATGGGGTTGATGGGTTTTTGGACATCTGGAACTCTGGATTGTTCTTGTGATTTTCATGGGAAGGAGAGAAAATTCTAGGAGAGTCTTGAGATAGCTAGAGATAAGAGGGTGTAGTCAAATTAAGATTTGTGGAATGTTCCAGAGAGAAAAAGAAGAAACAGTCTCATTAGACGTGGCATCCGGAACAAAAACTAACATTATGTTCTTCAAAGACAAAATTCATGTGATACTAATTGAAAATTGATGTGATATTAAATGAGATTTAAGATTACAACTAGTTAAGATTAAACAATAGATAGTGTGCGCAAAAAAAAAAAAAGATTAAATAATAGATACAACTTTTTTTTTTATACAATATTAATTCACAAATTTTTTTGTTTTATATATTAAGGGGAGGGAAGAAATTTGTCTAGGCCTTGTCCAATGTTCATATACCCATCAACGCTCATTTGAAGCTCATTTGAAGGCTCACTCATTTAAAAAAAAAAAAAAAACCAATTGTACATGACAATTACACAATTGTGACTCAAAAACTAATTGTACATGACAATTACACAATTGTGACTCTATGCCAATTACAATTGTACATGACAATTACACAATTGTGACTCTATGCCAATTACAACTTACTTCATTGTTTGATAATACTTGAATTCTATTTACAACGTAGTCTCTCGAGTTTAAGCATAAATGTTAAGCTCTAAACCATTATAAATATTTATAAACTTTATTATAAATATATAATTATTAAATAGTCAGAAGTATATATTAAAAGAAAAAAGGCCTTCAAATGCTGAACTGAGCGTACAAATGATTGTAAGAAATTTCGTCCACAACTTGATGTTTTGCCCCATACTAAATAGTGTCACTTACTATCTAAACTGCAAAAAAGTGCTTATTACTGCTGTAATGGAAAAAAAATTTCTCAATTGGCATTTAATTTGAATTTTCATTTGAGATTAATGTAAACAAATTGCAATCAGTAAATTTACACCAGCAGACGACATAACATGATTTTTTTTTTTTTTTCTTGGCCAAGACATAACATGATTTAAGGCAAAGCAAAACAGAAAAAAGTGAACAAAATACTTGAGGGAATACACAAATGTATTTAAGAAAACATGGAATTATAAAACCCTTGGGATCTCAAACAAATAAGAAGAGATAGGAATGCTTGGTATGTTGTATGTTGTGTAAGGGAAAGGGCAAACAACATAACAGAAGCCGTAGAGTGTTGTGAAAATCTGATGGTGGGATTGGCATGTGCCAAAACAGCTCAGATAATAAAAATACTGAATCAGATTCTTCTACATGACATTAGTAGAGAACTTTAGTTTTTGATGGTGTCCTTAAATTTAATAATGCAATCCAATGCACGCTCGAATTCACTATCTTCGAGAGCAATGGTGAAACGGCAGTAGCTGGGGATTCCAGTCCAAGAGCCGCCATTGATGCATAAGCCAGTAGCCTTGTGAATGACTTCCCTGATATTTGAGTCATCAAGCTTAGCTTCATGCATTGTTTCCTTTTCGGTTTTGCCTCCATCTTTAGGCAATGTCTTGAATTTAACAGTCTTGTTCAAATAGGACGAGGGCTTGGCCACCATGGAAACACCACCACAGGGTTCAAGCACATCCCACCCACACTTCTCCAGTGTCTGTAACAAAAGTAGGATGATAATGGAAATTAAGATAAGAAAGTGCGTGGATAAACATTATTATAAATTAAGCACTCAAGTGGACATATACTGAAAAGTAATTGACTCATTGCTAGGTGAGATAACTGGGTTCTGCATCATTCAAAATTTTCAAATGCTTTGGAGAAAACATGGCTTCAATATTTGGAATAAAGAGCTATTACCCGGAGAAGATTTAAATCAATGAACAGTGATTGAATACCTTTAGCAGAGAAAAGAAAGAGAAGAACCGAGAGAGAGAGAGAGAGAGAGAGAGAGAGAGAGAGAGAGAGCACCTCCTTTAACCGTTTAGATCGACTCTTCAAATTTCTTATCTGTTCTGCAATGGCATCCCATAGATCACCGGATTTCTGCTCTCTCAGACCCAGCAGCTTCTTAATAGCATATTTAACAGTGTTATGAGGCTTGCTTAATCCCGGAAAGCTATTAAATGCATCCATCAAAGCAGATTGGTTTAAAACCAGAAACCCAAATTTGAGCGCCCCACTCAGCATCTTCAAAGACAATCCCCCAAGTAGAGAGACACAAAAAGAAGGGTTGGTAGAGGAATTTAACTTTGACAAACTGCCCACCAGATTCCAGCCACCCCAACCCTCAAAGTCATATTCCAAACCTGAGAATGAAGTATCAATCACAACTCTAGCCCCAACTTTAGCACAAGTAGACAGCAAATTTTCAATCTCTTTGTTGCTGTATAGCAAACCAGTCGGGTTAATTGTTGGTCCAGAAATGTACACCCATGGCTTCTTCACAGTCTCTAGTGCTCCAGAAAGCACCTTGTCTGTCAGTTTAAAGCCATCTTCGGGCTTAGTAGGTATATTAATAATATTTGCTTTCAAAAATTTGGCAGCAGAAACATAGTTCCCATTTGAGCCAGCAGGAAAGCACAGTGTCCCCCCTTCTTGAATGCAGCAAAGAACCAACTTGTTAAACAGAGCTAGCGAGCCGTCAGCATATATAAATTCGGTGCTGCTATCAACTGGGTAACCGTAATTGCTCTTGATGAATTCCTTGAAGCTAGTGGTGACATCTGTTTCTGACTCAGCTATATTCTGTCTAGCAAAACTTTCAAAGATAGCAGCCTTGACAGGTGATGGTACACACAAGAAGCTTTGATCAACGTCCATGTGAATCAGGGAAGAGTTCCCTGCCTCGTTAATTGACAACTCAGCATTATTGAGGACTGAGATTGCTGAACTAGAAAACCCGATCATCTCTGCTGATTTAGCCAATGCACATTCCCTCTGAAGGACATATATGAAAATCAATTGGATAAGCAAATTTGTTTCCGCGAATGAGAATATCAGGTTTACTGAAACTTTATCAAAGAGTAACAGACCACACTGGAATTTATGACATGGTAAAAAGTATAATTTATAACAAATCAAAATAAATATAAACATCTTAAGGGGGATAAAAAGAGAGAAAAGCTTGTTCTTATGATAATCCTTTCATGTGAATATTGTTTCTTTTATGAACCATCATTTAGACTGCAGACTGTCATAACTACTCTGTCCCAAATTACAAGATAAAGTACACATTCTTCAGATTTTCTGGTCACAGATACAAATCTCATGTGCAGGTCCCTTCCTATGCATGTAAATAGACTTCAGAAAGTTACTATGCTAAACCATATAAACGGAACATAGATTTGCCATGCTAAACAGCATTACACATTACTTTGGCCCCTTCCAAATATCATTAACAGATGATAGAGTATCTTTAACAAAAAGACAGAAGATAAACTAAATTGCCATTTTCATCCAACCACAATAGCATCTTACAATGTCTTTGACCAAGTTATTAAAAGAATGACTTACACATGGTATATTCGTTTTCTCAGATGTTAAAATGTTGAATCTTAAATGAAAGAAACTCCACAATACAAAGGGATTGACTTACCTGTGCAGGTGGGTGCCTGTCAGCAAGTTGAAAAGCTAAAAGTTCATGAAAAAGACAACCGTAATAACACTGACTAATCGGTGCAGTATTCCCTTCTAGTAGTTCAACCGTTTTTGACAAGGCCTTAAGGATTGCCCCCTCTTCTGAAATTACAAAAGCTACTTCTAGATCTGAATAAACCTGGAAAGATTGTTCGGCTACCATTCATGAGAAGAGTTTGCATAACAACAAGCTAAAGGATAAATTGATAAGATGAAATCTCAACGTTTACGGGTTCTAAATCAATTAGATAAATAGAAAGCCTCCCGTTGAGATAGCCAAGTTAAGTTCAGGAGTTTCTGAATAAATATAAAAAGAAACAATACCTTATTTTTCACTAGGCCACATATAATTGCTGCATGTGATGGCAGTATTGTGCCTCCAATATATTTAAGAACTCCATTGGAACCTGGAAGGCTGGATAGCTCAAAGTGATCAGATATGTCTAAGAAAAGACGAGATCCAATTTCTCTTGTAGCATCTAAAAGGTGCACAAAGGCTGAACTAGTAACAGCCTCATAATCGGCAATCCCAGTAACCACCACCTGTGGTTTTAGCTTCCTTATCAGCTCTATCATTAAATCAGACTGGCGAGGTGCTTCAATAACTGTAAGTAAATCCTCTGAAGGACTATCAGTTCCTGGATGCTACAATTAAGAAATAAATGTAGTTATAACAAATGCACAAACTACTCAAAGAAAATTTTAAGTGGAACTATGACACCCAATACCCATAGACAGAAAATCGCTTCATGAAATTTTTATTGGAAACTAAAATTATAAATATTTGTTTTTTTTCTCACTTCTATATCTTCTTCTAAAGGGCATAAATTTTGAGCTTCAAAGATACATTAATTTTTCTGAAAAATCACAGAATATCATATGACTCAAGATCTACAACTTCTCACTGTTGATCCAAGAGTTTCTTAATCATTCTAGTAACCTGTAGCCATCATAACATTACCCAGGCTGTCTGTGTATTATGAATATTTCTACATTTGCACTGAAGCTTATAATAATGTTGCAAGGGCCAACTTTTGGATTAATAATACACAGACCACCAAAGGTAGCATATAAAAAATTAAAAATTAAAGTACAGCAACATTATGAATACCACACCTCAATTGCTAAAGATGTTAGCCACTCCCTTGGAAGGTGCCGGGTCAGATGTTCATCAACAATTGCAAGACGAGGCGAGAACAATCGAAGAGCATTTTCTATCGCCACAGCTCTTGAAGGAAGGACAACAACATTCTTGTAAAAGAAATGAGATAAGACAAGTCAGAAATGCAGCTTATCCCAAAGAACAGGAAAAGCATAAACATGAAGTTCTGCAGGATTCCATGGGTGTAAAAACTTGTGAAAAATCTTTAGGGTTTGATTTTAGAGCCCCATAAATGTATTATTTTTTTTTTCTGAAATTCTTAGCCTTTGAAATATAAGTATGCTCTCAACAAGCTGTACTCTTGGCAGTGTCATTGTGTAAACAAGGATAGGACCGTTATACAATTTAAAAAACAAATCACAGTTGATCTGTGTCTGTCAGTCTATGTTGCAAACAACATTCTAATTCATGTAATTAAAATGACAACAATTCTCAAGGAAATTTAAATTATCAAAACCATCTGTTATCATGACCAAAGCTTATGATGCTGTGGTTAATTTAGATATTGTAGGTTTTCTCACCCATCAAGGAGACATATGAAAGTTTGTTATCCCCTGAACAGATTTTCTTGCAGCATTTAGAACTCAGAACACTAAACACAGCCAGTTTATTCAAGACAGTATTGAGAAACCATATGACCAAATTAGATAAAAGAATAATCAACCTATGTATCAAGATACCTTCAGCCAACATCTTGAAGTCCCCATGCTTCAAAAACTTACTCTACTAAAATTAATTAACTTAATAAGTGGGGATACAGAACAAACAGAAATCAGTGTGACTTATGTAATCTCAATTGCCCAAGCCGCTGGAAAAATACTGACTATAAAGCAACATTGCTTATAGCATATAGCATAAAAAATAGAACCAAATCTAGGTTAACTGATCCTACATACATTATTGCACAAAGCTTAGTGGTAACTAGTTTATCTTTGTTAGACTAGTGGAGAATAAGAACCAAGAGATGAACACAGTCGTCAAGAAAAAAAAAAAAAAGAGAAAACAAGCGAGAGAGAGAAAGAGAGAGAGAGAGAGAGAGAGAGAGAGAGAGAGAGAGAGAGAGAGAGAATCTATGTTGCAGCACCACTTCAGTTTATTTTGTTTTTAAATTGTTTGGGTAATGATGATCCATGCAAGTTTATGTGAGGTCTTGCTATTGAGTAAAAAACATTTTTCCGTCAACATGACTTGGTAGAAGAACTTGAAGGTAGCCAAATCACTAACATCTAGGATAGAAAAAATAGACAAATGTTATACACAAGAGTTACTGATAAATTACTTAGAGAACAGAAAAGGGAAAAACTTTGATGCACAAGCATGAATGCATAATTACTATTGTTAGTGTCTTCTTACATCAGCATTGAGCGGAATACGGTGATATGTTTTCAGAAACCCAGCAATGAGTTTACGAAATTGTTTGCTTCCAGCTGGTGGCTCATACGTGCCAAAAGAACTCCCTTTCAGAACAGTGGAAAGATAAGCTAAGAAGGGGATCTTCTCATCAGCCACAGCATCATCTTCAAATGATAAATCCAAGGAACTGCTGATATCGTGAAAGCCATTTTTAAGAAACTCAAAAATTGTCTTCACCTGTCAGTTTATTTAAGTCAGTGTCTTTTCAGTTTCCCTATCTTCAAGTGTAATGAACAACTTTGTACAGATAAACATTCACTCTGAAGAGACAGACAAATGAAGAGCACACCTGATTTGGTTGGCGAAGTTGACAGCTGTAAACTGATAAAGCATGCGAAATTCGGCCACCAGCATTTCCATAGGCCCATGCTGTTCGAGCACAAATAGGTTGATCTCCAGAAAGTCCCATGAAGAACTCAAAACGGTGTGGACTGTTCTTTTCAATTTCAACTAAGGCTGTGATATCTGTGTCTGCAGCCTGTAACAATGAATTTCAAGAGAAGAGCAACTTCGAAGAAGAAATTTATTTTTCCAGATGAAGTGGGGTGTACTTGCCTGGAGAATTTTAGTCTGCCAAAGCTTGGTAACATTGAAACCACGGCGTTCAAACAAGCGCTTACAAACAGCTTGTCCTGGACGACCCCCCATATTGAAGATCATTATCCCCATAGGTTTAATGACAGCTATTCCTTCCTCCACTGCCCTAGCAATTAGGCCTAAGCCAAACTGATCCTCAAGAAAACCCTGCATAGAAAAGAAAAGTTTACATAAGCAAAAATACTATCGTGGTTTCTACCACTGACCGGAAACTGAAAGAACTAGCTTATCAATTGACACAGTTTGATCAGTTGTTAGAAAGTCATAGTACATATCATTAACAAACAGTTTCCATGTGTAACTAAGGCAAAGAATTATGCTGATATCCATGTAGCTCTGGATGCCTCTTAAAATAGAATGCAGAATATATTATCAAGTATCTCTCCTAACCTGAAGCGCACAATAATTGCTCAATGAATGTAGAAATTCCTCACTTGCATTCTCTGTAATCATCTTAGACATTGCGTCTGGATTTGGGTTAAGAATCTGCAAGAACACAAACAAGGAAAAGAGAGGAGTTAAGATGATGACTCACACAATATGAACCTTCAAAAAGGCCATTTGACAAACTACCTTTATCAAACATGATATCATGATTCATGCCCTTTGAATTGTAATTGTTGACAATACCTGAGGTATGCATCCAACAATTCGTTCTAGCTGAATGTCATTATCTCTACAATAAGATAGAAGATCCGATTCATGAAATTCTACCCTGTCCAGCAAAGTTTTCTTCTCCCCATCGTAGATGGGTTGACCTTCGTCATCCAAAGCATTTAAGTACAAGTTTATCCATGACATCTTTACCGCTCTAGGATTGATATCAAGGCCGTATACCTGGAAAAGGTAGTTCAGTCATCGCTTAGAGAAGCCAAAAACATTGTAATATGAACGGAATATATATCATGCATGGTAAAGTAAGACAAACAAACAACAAAACTACCTTGGATGGCAACCACTTCTCAGCAATGGCAATGGATATCCAACCATTTCCACAACCAAGCTCAGCAAGTGTCTTGTCCTTAAAAATAGAGTCTGGATGTCTATTCAGTCCTTCAAAAAAAGTGAAGGACCAGTCTTCTGGAACAAAAATGCTAGGGATAACCATCATTGTCAATTTCTTCCTACCCTGGTAACCTGCAGTAGCACAAGAACAGGATCAGACCAGCTAATATAACAAACATGATAAACAGACATCTTTTGGCCATCAATGATTGCATAATACAAGAGGTGTAAATCCAGCCATGATTTCAAATAATTATATTGAGCAACCAAAAAAGAATTAAACAAAAAAAAAAATGTCGACACGATAGCACCATCCTCATCATCTACTAGAATTGAATTGTTTAGAAATCAAAACTGTCCTGTTCTACTCTATCTTAAGGCCAACAAAGAATTCATGAAGATTACAATGACCATAAGAAAAATGAAAAAGGAAAAGAAAATTCTTCAACCATTTGTCCTATATTTAGAAATAGAAAAATTGAAGTCAAGTAAGTGAACAGGAAAAGTGACTCCGTTTCCCAGTTGTTTGTACTTTGTACAGAAACGAACCAACCAAGCAATACGATTGGTTACTGAGAAAACGACGAGAACAGCTAAAAAAGAGTCCAGATGGCAGATTATAGAATTGTTCCATTACCAAAAAAACCAAGAAATTCAAACACGCACACAAAGAAAAAACAGTCAAACGAAAAAACACAACTGTTTGTAGTCATTTTGATTAATTGGATAATCTGGATTGGATATTCCCATTTCTTCAATTTTCCTTTCCTCCATTCTCTCAGTAACCAAACAGGCATCGATACGATACAGTACAGGAAACAAAGAAAAAAAGTAAATAGAAAAGTGAATGAGAGAGAGAGTGATAGAGTGACCTTCATACTGATCGAAGAAGATGTCTTCAATCTGAAAATGGTAGGTGTGGAAGCATTGATCGCAGGCCTCCTTGGTGGGGAAGCGCTTCTGGAGGTCCGAGAGGAAGATCCGAGCTTGAGTTCGGGTTTTCGGATCCTCGAGACGCTCCAGCACTGATCTCAGCGCAGCGTATGCGGCATCGCCGGACTGCTGGCACCGCTTCAAGAAGTCGTCCACCGATCCCAACGACGCGTCGTTCTTCGCCATTCACACACTCTCAGTCACGCAATGATGGTAGCGAGGGTTGTGTAGAAAAAGATAGAGAGAGTCAGAGGGAGAAAGAGAGTGGGATTTGGTTGTTAAGCTGCGAAGTAGCAAGCAAAGGAGAAGGTCGTTCCCGGTTTTTTGTCATGGTCTTTTAATATTAATTTTAATTAATTTTTTAATTTTTGGCTACACTTTGACCAAGAAGATATTATTCCCCTTTTTTCTTTTTCTTTTTTATGATTGTTTTTTTTATTTATTTAAAAACATTTTTAAGCCTTCTAAACAAATTATAAATTAAAATTAATTTAAATAAATAACAATAAATATCGTTTATTTTTTAATGCTTGGCTCCTTGAGCCTCCTTCTTCCAAAGTCGAATATCTTCATCCTCCATGACTCCATGATCCATCTAAGTTCTTTTTCTTTTTATTTCATCTACGAATTAATTTTTTATTTTTTATTAATTTGGAAATAAAAGAATTTCCAAATTTGTAAATTCTTATTATTAATTTTTTATTAGTTTTTTTAAGGCAAAGTAGTAAATTCTGTATGCTTCAGTATGTAATAGTCATTCCCCAATTTTCGTTTTTTTCGTCTCTGCTCATTTATGCTGGTGACATGTGAAATGCTTTGTAGACAAAGACAAGCATGTTGCATGTGTTTTTGGTGGAAAACAAGTACAATACAGAAGAAGATAAGCAAATGAGTGATTGGTGGAAAACAAGTGCAATAAAGAAGAAGATTATAAAATGAAAAACAATGCAATTAAAATGTTTTTTCTCTATTTGTTTTTATCTCACTTTTAACCCTTAAGTTTAATTTATGTTTCTATTATTTTTTTGAGGTAATTACAGAAATGATCCACTTATTATTTCGTTAAGTCTCGTTTTGGTCCACACATTTTTGTAAGTGTCATATTGGTTCATGAATTGTCTAAAGTGTTCCATTTTTTTCAAAACCAAGCAATACCGAACAATTTTGCCCCTCAGTTTTGTATCAATGAGTAGACTTTGAGGGATAAGATTGTTCATGTTGGACAAAAATGGAACACATCAAACAATTTGTAGACCAAAACGAGATGTAGCGAATAATAAGTGAACCATTTCTATAATTTTTCTATTTTTTTATCGAAATTTTATGATTTTATTATTCAAAAGTATAAAGTAAAAGATGGAATAAATCCATAATACTCATTGAGTGTGAGTAAAATTATATAGATTCTAGAATTTAAATTACACAAATTAGAATTTTAACAAATAAAAATAAGAAAAAGCAGAAAATTCAAATTGTTAATTAATACGTACAGTTAGAATGATTTCTAACATTGTTTTTAAGTGACAACGATTGACAGAAGAAGCCGATTGCTCTTTATTAGTGTTTATGTAAAAGCTTTGATGTCATGTGCTTATGGGAGCCCACTCCTTAGTCATGAATGCCTGTTCATTCATTAACCATAATGGATTATAACATCTTTTGGCTCTTCCTTTAGTTTCTTTTTCTAATATTCAGACTTTAGCTTTAGTTAAAGCAATATTAATTAATAATTATATTCTCCCAGTTTTTAATGAATTCTTGCTTATTTATCTTGCACATTATTCATGCCTTCGTGGCATCAAAAAAAGAAAATAATTAATTAATTAAATTGCATGATACACATGATGGCAATATTATTATATTGAGCAATGTCAGCTCACAAGCAGCAGATGAGGGAAATTAATGTCATTTTTTATTCCAAACTTAGCAGTTAGCACTCGAATAAAGAGATGAAGGTAGTGATTTTCCAGTCTTGCTTAACAAAACCAATATTTTTTCTTTAATTATTCTAATCGATCACTTTTTTAGTTGTAAACATATTGATTATTCAGGCTAATCCTGAATTTCTGATTGGGTTCAAAGCTAATAAAGGTGAAGAAGATGACTTGTTGTAACTTGTAAGTAGCAACAACATTTCTGTACGTTGAAAGTTTCCTCTGAATTACTGGCCTGTACAAACCTAATTAAAGGGGGGGCTATTCACACCACCCTATTTTGCTGAGTTCACCACCCCCTTAAAATTTTGCCCATTTTGCCCCTGCATGCCCATACTCCAGATTTTGGCCAGCCACCTCTCCCCGCCGCCGGCGCAACCCCACCACCTCCCCACCGCCGGCGCGACCCCACCCCTCCCCACCGCATATCCCCTCCTCTCCTCCTCCCCCACCCAGCCACCACTCCCCCACCCATCCCCTCCCCTCCCCAGCCCGCCCCCACCCAGCCAGCCCCTCCCCAGCCCGCCCGCACCCCCTCACCCCAAGCCCCGCCGCCGTCGCACCCATCCCCAACCCGCCCGCACCCCCCTCACCCCAAGCCCAGCCCCCATCGCACCCCCCAGCCCCAGCCCCCGTCGCACCCATCCCCCACCCCCAATCTGGAGGTCTATGGGGTTGCGCCGGCCACCCATGGTGGTCCGGTGAGGGAGGGAGGCAGACAGAGGGGAGAGAAGAGAAGATGGCAGAGAGAGGGAAGAGAGAGAAATAAGGGAGATCGGGCCAGGGGAGGGCTGGGCGGGTCG
>NC_141372.1:11904612-11955361 GCF_963921425.1 Dryas octopetala | reverse complement strand
CATTTGGGTGGTGTGATCGAATAGCCCCCCCCCCCCTAATTAATTGGGTTGGTATGGAAAATTTGGTCTACCAGTTTTCTCAACTGTCCTTATCATATAACCAAGGAATGAAATTCATTTTTTTGGGTCACCGAAATTTTATCACATACCCAATTATTTTCGGTAATTATTTCGGCGAAATTCGGCGAAATTGGCGAAATTTATCGAAATTTCGGCTGGGTTTGGGGGAAAATGGGCTGGTTTCGGGAAAATTAGAAAAATCTTCGATCTGCCGCCGTGCGGGGTCGTCGGAGCCAAGGAAGCACATGGGCAGACTCACCGTGACGAGAGGAAGACAACCCAGGTGATGGGAGGTCGCGTCGTCGCCGGAAAAGTGAGATCGCCGCCGGAGCTCCAAGGATCGGCCTCAGCTGGTTCGCGACTCGGGGGAGGTTTCTGGGCTGCGCCGCCACCAGGGGGAGGAAGAAGGAAGAACGGCGAGGAGATCTGGGCCGGTCCCGTTGCCAGCCATGGCTGGACGCGCCGCCACGCGCCGGTGGCAGGCGCGGCGAAGGTGAGGCGCGAGAGAGAGAGAGAGAGAGAGAGAGAGAGAGAGAGAGAGAGAGAGAGAGAACCGGGGAGAGAGGAGAGAGAATGGGATAAAAATCTGGTTTTTGGGTTTTAAAACCTCTTTTGTAAAAAATTACAAAATTGCCCTTTACTTCAAATGTCCGTAACTTTCAAAACTATAACTCCAATCGACGCGTGCTACGTGTCTACGAACTCGTAAACTCGAGACCTATCCAACGTGCCCAAAGTCCGAATCAAAAGTCCACTAAATTTAAAAGTTAACTTTGGGTCAAGCCTAATTTAAAACAAAAATAATTAAATAATTAAAATTAAATTAAAACATTTTTAAATTCCAAATAAATTCTCAAAATCCTTAAAATAAATTCTCAAAATATTTAAAATAATTATCTGAAAAATACAGGGTCTCACAGAAAAGGGGCTGGGTGAGGGGGGGTGTGTCGGGGATGGACTGGGTTGGGGGGAGAGAGGCAGGGGGCTGGTGCTTGGTGGGGAAGAATACCCTAAAGGGCCTAAATCATAATATCTTATACCATATGGTCCATATCTTAAAGAACATACAGTATATAGAGTTTAGTGCATAGATTATAGAGTATAAAAAATATTAGAATATATAGAGTATATAGGGTTTAGTATTAGGGTTAGTATATAAATTATAGAGTATAAAGAATATACTGATTTCATTATTCATTATACTAATTTTGTTTAACAGTATTTGCCTCCAACGCGCATTATATTCATCTTATATTACATGAAACCTATTATATAATTTGGTTTATTCAATATTTTTTATTAATATAGTAGATAATATGTTAAATAAACATATGGTCAAGTTTCATTCAAAATTTCCATATTTTGATAACAATTTCCGTCGTTTTTATCTAATTTTATCAAAATCGAAATTTTAATCGAAATTTCCACGAAAATTTCCGTCGAAATTTCCATCAAAAATTTCCTCGAAATCGAAATTTTACTCCTTGCATATAACTTGGCTCAGAGCTGTCTACGTGTTTTTGAAGACCAGTGCCTCGGCCCAATGTGATTCATGAATAGTTCTTCTTCTCTATTGGGCTTTGGTCCCACAATATACAATATATATACATATACTTCTTTTTCAGTTGATTTGACATTGGCAATATATGATTTAAAAAATTTTCAGCTTTAGCATTGGAAGTTTATGGAGCGTTTGGAAAGCTTCATCTATTCAACTTTTATATGGAGAAACTTATAGGGAAATCTCAAATTTTGGGCAATTTTAAGATTAGTGGACTGGAGATGCTCTAACATGTATATTGTTAGAGTCTCAACCTCAACCACAAATTCAAATAAAGATTCATTTAATTAATGATTCAAATTAATAGTAAGACAACAAAATATATACTGTGCAAGACATGAGTACATTTTACGTCTGAAAAATCAAGTTGCAAGGCAAAATCCCCAACCTCTACCAATAACTAGCGAGAGGCATTTATACTGCATACACCCGCCTCTAATTGTATCATAAAAAATCTTGTAATAGGAATTCTGAGAAATGTGAGTGCATATACCTTTTTTTAAAACACAACCACCAAAAATTCATTCTCTTCCTATTTTTTGCTATCATAACAACCAAACACCTATGTAAATATTGAATAAATGACATGATATTATATATAAATTTAGGGGAATTCCCTTATACCTAGGAGAATATGAGCTATAAGAACGAGAAATGTGCTGATACATAAGCAGGAAAATAATGGTGAATCATCGAATTGCAAGGTTATAATAGGTATTTTACAATTCAGTGGCTCACCTTTCTCACATCTATGTATGCCCCTGAATTTTATATCTTCCTCATATAATTCTAGAAAGGGACTTCAGTGTAGTCTCTATAAGTTGTAAATGATTTTAGATGCAAAACTACTTGACGAAAAACGAACATAAAGCACGGAGAGAAAGAGACCTTCGAGAAACTTTTCCCATACTTCTTATGCTCACCTTTCTCATCCCTTAGACTGTAAGAACTTGTGATGATGAGACAAAAACATTGTCTTTTGGGAAAAATGGACCGACTTGTTTTAACTGATAATTAAAATCCAAACATGGCTACTAAATAAATAGAACTCATGGCTGCTAATTAAACTAGTTCATATCCATTTGCCATCCCAAAACACTCTTAACCTTCAAACTTCGGTTTCCATATAAAAGTAGTAAGAATCTCTCGCCCCTTGCCACTTATGTCAGGCTCCTTTGCATTGGACACCACAACAATAACCTCACACATACCCGAATATAATTATAACCCACAAATGAATTTAGTTGAGTAGTACAAGATGCAATCAAAGGAAAACAAGAATAAACCCTTGGGTTAGCCCATGTGGTGAGGAAATGAGTTAGTATTCGGCTACGTTAAGGATGCCATCCTTTCCAATGTAAATAAAAAAAAAAGGCAAAACAAGAATAACAAAACACACAATTTCACATGAAACCTTCAAATGTAGCCATTCAAGGAGTAGCAACAACATATTAAAACTCTACACAATAAAATTCACAGCCTTCAAGTTCTTTAAGGCCCTTGTTAACTGATAACTTTTTATTGAAAGATAAACAAGAAAGAGGGTACTGAAATATAAGAAACTCCAAACTTTGTTCCTCTTGCTGAGCACCCATCTTATCTGCAAGATCAGCTAATCATCAAATACAGAATTTGCAGGGACCATACATACTTTCAGAATGGACTAAAGAAAACAAGTAAGATCTGTGTCGCTACTTTATCTTGAGAGTACCATTTTTATCATGTCCCAAATAAAACAGGTTTGCACCATTTTTCATACAAAGAGCTAGTTCTAACTTTTAACAGACAATTTAACCCCCTTTTAACTCATAGAATATGAATTTTCAAATTGCATGCTTTTATAATGGGACTCAAATCTTGCAAACCACAAGTGACAAGACTCACAACCACAAAAAAACACAATATTATAACAATTTTCAACCTCCACATCTGGAGTTAAGTAATTTATTTCATGAATGTAAGTATGTATACACTAATACATATGTGAGTGAGAATAATTTGGGATCCCTAGCATTATTCTAATAAAATTAACCGAAAATCTACCTATCAAAATGCATACCATTTTGCCTTATAATTTACTTGTTTCCCCCATTCCTAGTTCAATTGAAAGTTTACTCCCAAACTCCACACATGAGCATATTCCAACACTTAATATTACTACCACAACTAGCAATTCATACATGAAACGATTGGCTCAATAACTTGAATAAAAACCCCATTTCTAGTAATCAAAAAAATAAAAACCCAATTGAATTAGGACCACACAATTACCCTAAACTCATAATCCAAGGACCAAATTGATACATGCAACAACAATTAGTTGATGTTTGATTAGAAATTAGAAGTGGTTGATACATGCAACAATAATTAGTTGATGTTTGATTAGAAATTAGAAGTGGTTGATAGATTCTTCGTTTTGAGCTAGAAATGACATTTAAATACAACAAGAATGAGATGAGCAACAGACGAAAACCCTAATCGATAAAAAGGAAAGTGAATGTTGGATCTTGGGAAAGACGGGTGTACCTGCGAAGCGAAAGCGAAGTGATTGATTCAGTGAGATGCGTGAGAGGAGGAATGGGAGTGATGAGAAGAAGAAGGGGCGGCGAGGCGGTTGTAGAGCTGCTCGCCGACGAGATAGACGCCGAAGGCCACGAGCGCGATGCCGAGGCCCGGAGTGGCGTGGCGGAGCTGGTTCCCCATCATCGGGTGCTTCCTCCACTCGTCCCTCCTCCTGAAGAACTCCCCTGTTGGTCCCAGTGGCTTGCTGCTCCCCATTTCTTCTTTTCTTCTTCTTCTTCCACTCTCTGTTCTCTTATAATTTGCCACACACGCGTCACGGCACACACGCCCATTTTCATCCGTATTCTTGTGTACAAATATGGGTGGGCTTAGTTTAGGCTCCGAATCCAAGCCATCTTCGACTGAGCCCAGGCCCATAAGTGATCAACCACTCACCAACCCACTAACCAAAGAAGGCATGTTTGAGTCGGGATGGGAATTTCCACCGAAATACCAAAATACCGACCGAATCGAACTGATTGGTTGGTCGGCATATTTCAATTTCAGCAATTAATTGACATCCAGTCGGTATCAAATACCGACTGACACTTGTCGGAGTCGAAGGTGGATGTGGTTCTTGGAGCCAATGAGAGGGTCTTCAATGGGGCATGCCCCAGTGGGGCACCTCTCACATGAGGTGGGACCCACAACCATGTGGGTCCTACCTCATGTGAGAGGTGCCCCACTGGGGCACGCCCCATATAAGATTTACGCTGGAGCCAATATATCGACCGAACCAACTGACTCTCCCTCGTCACTCTTTCTGTCTCTCAAATCTCCCTTTGTACTCTTAGTCTCTCTTTCTTGAAAATCCCTCACCACCATCCTCTCAATCTCTCAATCCCTTACCAGTTACCAGTCACCATCATCCTCTCAGTCTGCATCCCCTCCCCTTCCCACTGATCTCGCCGGATCTCACAAAGTCACAAACCTTATCGGTCCAACCAACAGCCCGCGCGCAACACCACAAAACTCACCACAGCAGCTTGCCCTGTGCCTAAACGCCGTTGCAGCTCACCACCAAGTCTTTGTCTCTCGTCTAATTCTCTGCCGCCGACCGCTGAGCTTCCTCCCTTTGTTCTAAGTCAGTAAGCCCACTTAGAACTGATACCGACCGGGGGTAGTCAGACAACCGAACGTTGGAATGCCGACACTCATCGGACCGGTATCAGTATGGAAAATGGCATTTCGATGGCTGTCAGTCGGAGGTCGGTTGTGGGGGTTCGTTCGGTATCGAACAGATCCCACCCCTAGTTTGACGGTGTTTTTAGTTTTTCCTCTTTCTTTAGTAAAATTTGTGAGTTTAAACAAGTTACTAGTTTTAATTTGATAAAAAATTTCATATTAAATGTAGAATATCTAAGATGTCAAATGACATAAAACACACCCACCAAATTACTAAAATTTACACCGACCAAATCTAATTTCAGGTTAAAACATACTTGTAAATGAAATTGAGGATGAATTAATCCATGGCACTATAAATTTGACACAACTTTTTGATCATTGGACCAGAATATCATCAATGGCTCACAATAAATATGATATATCAATATAATTTTATTAATTTAAATAAAGTGTACCTATAAAATAACAATTTGACACTTTTCTCATCTTCTCCCTCCTCTTATTAATTGCTTTCAACCTTCTCTCTTCTCATTAATCTACATAATATAACCAAAAATTGTTTTTGAGCGTTATAACAACCAATTTGCAGTAATGCATCTCCAGCCATCACTATACAAGAAATAGTTCATCTCTATACAATAACCAATAATGCTCGAGCCATCACTATACAATAAATAATGCATCTCTAATATTCATACTCATCATCAAGATGGCTCCAAAAAAATTTAAATGAAAAAAAGCATCACGAGGGCTCCAACATCAATAAACCAAAATCAACACAACTCTTCAGTATCAGGGAAGTCTCCAAAAAACCAAAAAAAAAAAAATTGCATCATGAGGCTCCAACATCAGTAGACCAAAATCAACAAATCAGAGACGTATGTATATTAGTAACACAAAATATGCATTTCTCTTCACTTCCACAATAAAGAAATTTGTAACCTTTCATCAACTTTACATACAAAATCATCCGAAATCTGAATCTTTTCTAAGTTTTGTACTTAATTGTGTAAATATTAGAACAAAAATTATAAAAAAGACCGAAGAAACCAAAATCACAACCTAACACAAAAATTTTAGCAAGAACAAACCTAAGCATGGGAGCAAATTTGCTCACCACCAACTTTTAGTGGTGAGCATCACTACTGTTGTGAGTATTTGACACGTGTAATGTTTAGTAAATGTACTGAACCATGGTTAATCAATTAATATTAATATTAATATTAAAAAAATGATGTAAAATATAAAAAAATATTAATTGAGTAAAATAAAATAAAAATCTCTTTCTCTACTGTTGTGAGTATTTGACACGTGTAATGTTTAGTAAATGTACTGAACCATGGTTAATCAATTAATATTAATATTAATATTAAAAAAATGATGTAAAATATAAAAAAATATTAATTGAGTAAAATAAAATAAAAATCTCTTTCTCTTTCGCTTTCTCTCTCTCTCTCTCTCTCTCTCTCTCTCTCTCACTCTCTCTTTCTGTCACTCCCTTTCAATCTCCAAGAAGAAGAAGAGCAAAATAAACCCACCAAAATTGCACATGCTCTTCATCCCATTACAGAAACCCTTACCTAATTGAAAGCCCCACCCAAATTTGAATCTTTGAAATCCGTATGAGTTTTATTTTTATTTTTTTTTTGTCAAGATTTGGGCATTTTGGTTCACTGGGTTTATTCTTGGGTATGCAAATCTTCTATCTAATGTAAGAATTGGTAATTTTTTTTCTTGGGTTTATTTTCTGATGTAGGTGTTGCATCCAAATAGGAGCTATGCTGACCAATACATTTGATGGTCTTTGTTTGTGGGTAAACCCACACCGATCCAACAGCCAATCCTGGCTGGACACGTGACTGATCAGACTTTGACCTCCACATCATCACTGCCCAGCACTTCCTCCGCCAGCTCGGATCGGATCTCCATGTCGGGTCCACCATGTTCGGCCCGGTCCGAACCGATGATCTTCCAGGGGACTGGGTGCCACGGTCATTCCAGTTCGGCTCGGCTCGGCACCGAAGTGACCTCCTTTCGAGTTCTAACGTCGGCCAGTTAGGGCTCGGAGGGACCCTTATCTCTCGGGTCGGCTCGGTCTGGAATCTCATGCCCGATCCGATCACACATAGACTTCATGCATACGCATAAGGACATGTGTTCGGCTCGGCTCGGCTCTCCGCCGCCATTCCCGGGAAGATCACGTTGGGATGAACCGCCACACTTGAATGCACCTGACACAAATCTTCTGACAGATAGAATGTCCAGTCTGCATTCATGGCTACTGAGGCAGTTTGCCTGAACCTTCCAACCTTGCATTTAATGAAGCATTCATTGCAGCATTGAATGCTGAGGAGATGAGCAGCTATGCATGCAACTAGCTCTGACCAGGCAGGTGGGTCACTGGCAACCATTCGTTCATAAATGCAGGTAACTTACTCATGAAGTTTTCCTTGGCTTATATATATCAACCCATATGTGCAAAACCATTATTATCAATCTATCCACAAACACTTACACAAAAATTTCCACTCACCAAAGAGCTTGCCCAACTTGCTGAGAATAGCCCAGAACATTTGCCTTGTTCTTCCTATTCTCCCAAGTTCATCCTCTGTTTTTCCTCGTCCACCATCAAACACCATCACTGATTTTATCATCGGAGCGTGTTTGGCTGGTACCACACTGGTCCATCTCCTTTGATCTTGTTTCTCTTGCAGGAAGATCTCAATCAACATCCACTTCATCATCCAGTAAAGCACCTGATCAGCCAGATCAACTATTCTAAGTTGTTGCATCTACCTTACGAGAATTTGCTTCAACAGATTGGCGCCGTCTGTGGGAACTGACTTCAGCCGTTGTGTTCATCACCGCAAGTGCTAAGCTCTTCCTTCACACGAGTCATCATGACTACCATCTTTCGGGACAGCAGTTCTTCTTCAGGGGCATCTCAGAATGATGAACAACATCAGCCTGAGACACCTGAGAAGAGGAGGGGAGCACAACTCCCCAGGACATCCAAGTCCAAAGGTCCCTCAAAAATCCGAGCTGCTCACAAGCTCCTTAAGGAAAGCCAACGGCACCTGGCCGCCGAGAATGCGCTTCTCAAGCAGAATAATGAGCTGCTTGCGAAACAGGCCGAGCTGGCCGGGGAACTTGCACGCCATCGTGCTCGGCTCGAGAACAGTGGAGGATCGGGCTTTCGATCGCGCCAGACCCGAGCCGAGCAGGAGGTCCTTTCGCCGTCTCCTTCTCGGCAAAGCACTCCTGCCGAGCCGAACGACCGGACCAATCGGCAGGATGCTGATTACGCCTTCCCGGGCTTCGAGGACATGCCCTCGGCCGAACAGGCCGAGTTCCTAAACGCCCACCATCTCCTTCAGCAAAAGCAGGCGGCCTTCGGAAAACGTTTCCCCGGGAGTCCGAGGGGAGACCGTGCTGATCCGAACACAAATCAGCGACTGCCGGCCCAATCCAGGTTGGGGGTCAACAGTCCGGCCGATTCGGCCGAAACCAGGGTCCTGATTGGGGATAGGCTCGGCCCCATCGCCAGCCAAGATCCTTCCCTATCAGGGGCTCACTCAGGGAGACGATCTGTGAGCGATCGACTGGGATCTACTATGATCATGTCGGATCGACGACCGGTGAGCGAGAGGATCACTCGTCAGCCGGTGAGTGAGAGACTCGGTAACTGGGCCGAGTGCTCAGGGGAAAATGCGGCCGAGCCGACCCCGCCCAATGTGGAAAATCTTGTCCGGACTTTGGTCCAGGACCAAATCCGGAGCGTCCACGATCGGCTCGGCCAAGTCGAGGTCTCCAGGGGGTACACCGGTAGAGCCGACCACGGAGAGGAACTCCCCCTTCCGTACACCAGCAGAATCATGGATGCTGAGGTCTCCCGCGACACCAAGCCCCCCAAGATGGATCAGTACGATGGGACCAAGGATCCCTACGACCATCTTGACAGCTTCAGATACGCCATGGAGGCCCGTCAGGCATCTGAAGCTACTAAATGCCGAATCTTCCCTTCAACCTTGAAGGGATCGGCTCGGGGTTGGTTCCGAACCCTCCAGCCCAACTCAATCGACTCCTTCTCCGACCTCCGAAGGGCCTTCCTGGCGAGATATCGGGTTGTATCCGAACGACTCTACAACTTGAACGATATGTCGCTCATTAAACAACAGGAAGGGGAGAGCCTCAAGGCCTATCTGATCCGCTTCAACATCGAATACACGAAGTGCGACGATTGCGATGACAGATCGGCTAAGAACGCCCTCATGCAGGGTTTGCTCGCCGGGGGACTCCGCTCCCATCTGATGAGGAACCCTCCCTCTACTTATGATGAGCTCTCTACTGAAGCCACTAAGTGGGCACGGGCTGAGGAGTGGGATGCTCAGGTGGAGGCCCTGAATCCTAGGCCGACCTCAGCCAAAAGGAAGGAGGGAGAAGTTGCAAGCCCCAAACCCCAGGTCCAGTCCAAAAAGACCAAAACAGAGGAACCACGCCAACTTCTGGGCAAGGGGCCCAAGTTCATCCAGTACACAGAGTACACTCCTCTCAACGCCGGTCTGGAGACGATCTTCTCCAAGATCAAGGACCAACTCCCAGCTGCCAGGGAGATCAAGGGACCACCCCCGGACAAAATCAGGGAGGGCGTCTTCTGCAAGTACCACTCCAATCACGGCCACGTCACGGATGATTGCTACGCTCTCCGCGACGGGATTGAGACTCTTGCCCGGGCGGGTAAGATCAATCAATTCCTGGCCGGTGGGCCTAGGGTACCCAAGACCGCGCCGAAGAAGCCCACCAATACCATTGACGTCCGGGATGCTGCCATCGGATCGATCGGAGGGGGACCAACCTTCGTGGGGAGCTCGAACCGATCCCAGAAGGAATACATCAGACAGGCGGCTCAAGCTCACGAGTCCCTGTCAATCCAAGCGGGTCAGCCCAGCACTTCCAAGAGACAACGGAAAGACTGGGCACCGGTCACCTTTGAGCCTAACGAGGCGAATGAGATCATCTTCCCCCACTATGATCCGGTCGTCATAGTGGCTGAGGTGGCCGGGACTACCATCGCGCGCTCCTTCGTCGATGGAGGGAGCTCGGTCAACATCCTCTACCACTCTGCGTTCGCGCAGATGGGCATCGGCGAGGATAAGCTGGAGACTGACACTCCCGCCTTGGTCGGGTTCGGGGGAGAAGTAGTTCAGCCCCTCGGACACATTTACCTTCCCCTTTCGCTCGGGAAGGGACCGATCAAGAAGACCTGCATGACGTACTTCATTGTCGTCAAGCAGCCGTCAGCCTACAACATCATCTTGGGCAGACCTGCTCTGGTCGACCTCGACTGTATCGTCCACTACGCCAACCTCCTCATCAAATGTCCGGTGGGCGACGACTGCATTGTCATTCAGGGAGATCAGTGCTCGGCTCGGTCTTGCTACGCCGCTTCGATCAAACAGAAGGGTCAGCTGCCGAACTCACATGAACTTGACTCTATCGCGGATTCGGGCAGGTGGCCGAGGGCGGAAACATTCGACTTTAATTCCGAGCCGAACCCAGAATCTCGGCCCCTTCCGGCCGAGGCCTGGGAGGAGGTGTCGATCTCGGACGAAACCCCGGATCGGCTCGTCCGAGTGGGGACTCAGATCAGTGCCGAGCAGCGTTCCGCCATAATTGACTTCCTCCGTGCGAATGCGGAAGTGTTCGCCTGGTCTTACGATGACATGCCGGGCATATCGTCTGACGTGATCACCCACAGGCTGAACACCGACCCGGGATGCAAACCGGTCCGTCAGAAGAGGAGGTCATACGATCCGGTCCGGTACGCCGCCATGGCTGAAGAGGTAACCAAGTTGCAAAACAACGGGTTCATCCGGGAGGTCAATTATCCCGACTGGCTTGCCAATGTGGTCATGGTGAAAAAGAACAATAGGAAGTGGAGGATGTGCGTGGACTTCACCGACCTGAACAGGGCTTGTCCCAAGGATAGCTTTCCCTTGCCCAGAATAGATCAGCTCGTCGATGCAACAGCTGGACATCAGCTCCTCAGCTTCATGGACGCCTATTCTGGGTATAACCAGATCCTCATGCACAAATCCGACCAGGAGGGCACATCTTTCATAACTGATCGCGGCATGTACTGCTACAAGGTCATGCCCTTCGGCCTCAAAAACGCCGGAGCCACCTACCAAAGGCTGGTCAACCACATGTTCAGATCTTCCATCGGCAAATCCGTAGAGGTTTACGTGGATGACATGCTGGTCAAAAGCATCAAAGCGGGCGATCACGTCAAGGACCTCTCAGACATGTTCGGAGTCCTGAAGGAGTATCAGATGCGGCTGAACCCAGCCAAATGTGTCTTTGGAGTTCGGTCAGGCAAGTTCCTTGGCTATATGGTCAGCCAACGGGGGATCGAGGCCAATCCGGAGAAGATCCAGGCTTTGATCAATATGAAGTCCCCGAGGACACGCAAGGAAATCCAGGGTCTGACTGGAAGAGTCGCCGCCCTGAACCGGTTCATCTCGAAGTCCACTGACCGGTGCCTCCCTTTCTTCAAGGCCTTAAGGGGAGCAGGGAAGGGCATAGAATGGACCCTCCAATGCGAGCAGGCCTTTCAAGATCTGAAAAGGCACATGGGGGAACCTTCCATCTTATCCAAACCAGAGGAAGGTGAAGAACTTTTTCTCTACCTCTCTGTTTCAGACTCGGCTCTCAGCTCAGTTCTAGTGAGAGAGGTCGGCGGTGCACAACACCCCGTCTTCTATACGAGCCGAGCCCTCGTCGATGCCGAGACCAGATATCCAAAATTCGAGAAGATGGCTCTCGCCCTGGTCAGCTCGGCTCGGAAATTGAGACCCTATTTCCAGGCTCATTCGATCGTCGTCTTGACGGATCAGCCACTCAGACAAATCCTGGCAAAACCCGAGACTTCGGGTCGGCTCATCAAGTGGTCAATCGAGCTCGGCGAGTTTGACATCATCTACCGTCCCAGGACGGCCATCAAAGGTCAGGCCATGTTGGACTTCATCTGCGAGTCGACCACCTCGGCGGAAAACCCACCGCGCACTGACGCTACACCAACCGCGTCTGATCCGAACACAAATGGCGATTACTGCCAGGCTGATCTTCTCACCTGGACCCTCTACGTGGACGGATCTTCCAACACTATGGGAAGCGGAGCTGGGCTTGTTCTGATCTCCCCAGAACAAGTTGTGATGGAGTATGCTCTTCGCTTCAGATTTCAAGCATTAAACAATGAAGCAGAGTATGAGGCACTCATCGCCGGGCTCAGATTGGCAAAGGAGCTCGGCGCGACCAAATTAAACATCTTCAGCGACTCCCAACTAATCGTCAATCAGATATTGGGAGAGTACGAGACTCGGGAGCCCAGCATGACTGCCTATCTCGAGAAGACCCGTTTGCTGCTCGGGAACTTCCACGAATACAAAATATCCCAAATCCCGAGGGCAGAAAACTGCAGAGCCGACGCCTTGGCACGCCTGGCTTCGGCCACAGACACCGGATCCGCTAGGCACGTTCCAGTTGAAATTCTGGACAGACCTAGCACCGCGGAAAACGAGGCCGCCGTTATGCAGACGACGGCCGAGCCGAACTGGATGACGCCGATCATCAGCTACTTGGTCTCCGGGATCCTCCCCCCGGAGAGGGACAAGGCACGTCTCGTCAAGACCAGATCGGCTCGGTTCAGCATGATCGATGGTCAGCTCTACAAGAGGAGTTTCTCCCTGCCCTACTTGCGGTGTGTCACTCCCCAAGAAGGTCAGGATGTGCTGAGAGAAATTCACGAGGGGATATGCGGAAACCACTCTGGAGGAAGAGCCCTCGCCTACAAGACAATCCGACAGGGCTACTTCTGGCCGACGTTGAACAAAGACGCGGATCATCTCTCTCGCGCTTGTATCAAATGCCAGCAGTTCGCCGCAGTCCCTCATCAACCTCCCCAGTTGCTGACCTCCATATCCAGTCCCTGGCCGTTCACGCAGTGGGGACTCGATCTGATCGGCCCTATGCCGAAGGCGAAAGGGCAAGTCACCATGGCCGTAGTAGCAGTCGACTACTTCACCAAGTGGGCCGAAGCCGAGCCCCTAGCCACTACGACGGCCGAGCGGATGGAGACCTTCGTCTGGAAGAACATCATCTGCCGGTTCGGCATGCCGCACACCATCATCGCGGACAACGGCAAGCAGTTCGACTGCAACAAATTCAGGAGTTTTTGTTCACGTCTGAACATCAACTTACGCTTCACTGCTCCTTATCATCCGCAGTCGAACGGACAAGTCGAGGCCATCAACAAGATCATCAAGAAGACCCTCAAGACTAAGCTTGATAATGCTAAGGGGAATTGGCCTGAACTCTTGCCAGAGGTGCTTTGGTCTTACCGAACTTCCTATCGCAACTCTACGAAGGAAACACCTTACGCATTGGCATTCGGGACTGACGCTGTCGTCCCGGTCGAAATGGGGACCCCCTCATTCCGAACCGGTACGTACAATCCCGAGACCAATGACACCGAACTTCGGCTCGGCCTGGACATGATCGAGGAGAGGCGGACCGATGCCAATCTCTGCCGAGCCGCTTACCAACAGAGGGTAGCCAAATACTACAATCAAAGGGTCAGGCCCAGAAGCTTCAGATTGGGCAGTCTCGTCATGAAGAAGAATCCCCTTGCTGTCAAGGAGAGCTCATTCGATCCGAACTGGACCGGACCGTACAGAATTACAGGCATAGTCAACCCTGGCACTTACAACTTGGCCACTCTGGCTGGGAAACCTCTCAAGCATAGCTGGAACGCTGAAGAGATGAACCCATTTTGACCAGTAGAAAGTTTAGTTAGGATCGGGGACTATCCGACCTAACACCCATTCCAATCAATGAAGAGATGAACACATTTTGACTCATTTTCTTCTTTTTTTTTTTTTCGAAGCAAACACTGGGGACTCTACTCCTATACACTTTCAACAAAGAGGAAAGATCTAAGTGTTTCCTTCGAAAAAATAGTAAACCCATGTGCCGAGCCGAAGTGCCACTTTCGGCCCGACGCTCGGTACATTACAGACTCATCAGGTCTATAAACTCATGTGTCGAGCTGGCGCGCCACTTTCGGCCTGACGCTCGGCATATTACAGACTCATCAGGTCTATAAACTCATGTGTCGAGCTGGCGCGCCACTTTCGGCCCGACGCTCGGCATATTACAGACTCATCAGGTCTATAAACTCATGTGTCGAGCTGGCGCGCCATTTTCGGCCCGACGCTCGGCATATTACAGACTTATCAGGTCTATAAAAATCCCTGTCCGAGTCGAAGCGACTTTCTACAGTACTAACGCTCAACAAGATATTTCGAAAAGAAAAAATATACACTCCGACCAAAACTTTCATCGTGCATGCCGAGCCGATCTGAAAGTAGGTTTGAATATTTTTTCTCAAAAACAAAATTCCTAAATATCTCAATGGGTATGCCGAACCCATCTGAGATCACTAGGATTTTTAAAATTCTTGCTTATCTTGGGTATGCTTATCAAGCTGATCCGAAGACAAGTTCTAATTTATCATTACCATTCATTTTCATTGCGATCGGCATGCCGAGCCGATCTCAAAATGTCTTGGATTTTTATTATTTTCACTTTTATCATTTTCTTATTTCATGTGTTACTTGTTATATCTTTAGCTTAATTTCCGAGCTGAACTGATAACATTAAACAAGATAAATCCAAACAACATATTGTTCAAAAATCAAATCAAACCCGAGCCACACATCGGCTCGGGGAGAAAAAGTAAAAACATAAACATAAAAACAAAATCAAGTCATGCAGATCGCTCGGCAGGGCTCTCCAGGATCGGCTCAGTGGACTCCTCTGGCGTCTCCTCGCCGAGCTGCACCACCTCAACCCCGCCGATCTGCATCTTAGCATTGGGATCGGACTCGGGGACTGGGGGGATCGGGGTCGGCTCGCACGCAGGCAGCGGAGGATCCTCCGGAGTCGGCTCGGATTCGGCGGGGACTTGGCGATCGGGAAGGGGAAGCTCATCCTGCTGACTTCCCTGGGTGTCCTCCTCCCCCTCGGACTCGCCGAGGAACGAGACATCCCAATCCGGCCTCTTCGACCGGATCTCCTCCAGAAGCTCCTGATACCCCTCGAAGTGGGCATCAACAAGTGCTTGGGCGCTCGGCACTCCAGCTCGACGTCGGAGCTCGGCGGCCCTCCGTTCGGCAGCCTCGACGTCTCGCTGGAGATCGTCGGCGAACTGCCCCAGGTCAGCCACTTTCTGCTCCGAGGTAACGAGCTCCTTCCCGAGCCGAGCGACCTCTACCTCCTTCTCGGCCAGCTTGGACCGCAGACCTGCCGACCGATCACGCTCAGCCTTGACCGCCCGCTCGGCCTCGGCCAGCTTCTCCTTGAGCTCCAGGATTCGCTCCCGAAACCTCCCCATCTTCGCTTCGGCCTCGACGGCGGCGTGGGCAGCTTCGAACTGCCTCATGGCGAGCTGCAAAAACAATTATCACTAATCCGAACCGAGTGGATAAACATGATCCGAAGTGAAAAAGACTTACCAACATGGCTTGGCGGGATGTGCTCAGAGCTTGGTGGCTGAAGCTCGGCTCCTCCTGACCGGCCCAGAGCCCCTCCTTCACCTTTTGCGTCATCACGCGCTTGAGGCCCGTGACGAACGGCTCGAGGGAAGGGTCTACTTCCACTGTCTTCAAGGGTGCCGAGCCAGACGCTTCGGCACCAGGACCACTGGGCTCGGCCCGAGCTCTCTTCTCCACCCGGGCCTCGGTCTGAGGAGCCTTCCTCTTTTCTGCTTGCCGAGCCGGCCTCGGCGTAGAAGGTCCAGGCCGAGCTGTCGCTGTGACAGGAGCCTGGACCGGCTCGGCAGGAGCCCGCCCCGCGGCCCTCCTCTGCACACTCCGAGCCGCCTTCTTCCTCAGACGAGCCTCCAGCTCGGTGGGCGCCATTCCCCTCTCGGCTCGCGGATTCCACCTGGGCACAAACCAGGAAATCCCGCTTGATCTGATCTGAGTTTCCCCGAGCAGAAACTTAGTTGACAAGTATTCTGCTGGTGAGTCCCTGATCGCAGCGATCTGGTCCTTGAGTTCGCCTCGGAGTTTGTACTTGCCCCAGCTGACTGCAAAGACGAAACCAAAAAGAGTTAGAAAAAATACAATTATCACAAAACATATACAAATTACCCTCGGATCGGCCCCGGATGTCCAATGCCCACCTGGAATCCTAAAGGCTCTGGGGACCCAAGCCGAGGTGGCGCTGTTCGGATCGGCGAACTCCCAATCCCCAGAGACAAAGAAATATCTTTTCTTCCATGTCTTCTGGGAGGAGGGATTCCCACCGAAGAGCGGCCCCGAATACGCCTGGAGGTTGTAGAATCCGAGCTCGCTTTGCTTCGACCTCAGCGCGTAATTGCAGAACAGGAGATCCTTGTCTGGCACACACTTGTGCACCTTGTGCCACAAGATGTGCATAGACAGGATTATCCTGTATACGTTCGGATTCAGTTGGTGTGGCGCTGCGCCGATCGTCGCGAGCCAGTCCTGCAGGAAGGGGTGCAGGGGAAGCCGAACCCCGTTCTCGAACATTTCAGGGTACATTGTCACTCAACCTCGTGGGGGTCGGCTCGGTATCTCTCCCCCGATCGGCAATCTCATCTGTACGGACTCGGGAACTGAGTACCTATCCCTCAAGTCCCTGAGATGATACTCTGTCATCTCATTGGGGATCTGATCGGCCTTCCACGCCAAATCCTCGTAGAAATCCGGGTCGATCGGACTCCCCGTCACTCCCTGAGCCGAGGTCGACGCCTCGTGACCCCTGTCTCTTTCATCCGAGCGTGAGGTGAGTCTGCTCGGGATGGTGGCGATCGGCTCGACGTCGAGAGGCTCTTCGTCACCTCCTTCGGCTGTCCCTTGTTCCCTGTCAGAACTCAATATTTCGGGGTTTTCCTGGTCCCCTCGGGCTCGGCGCTCTCCACCTGGGTTGCGATTCAGTGCCGAGCCGGCCTCGTCCAATTCTTCGGACAAACCGTCCCAACTTGCCTCGCCCGCCGGTGGGCTTCGGCTCTGCTCGGCGTCACTATCCCCTTCAAACGCTTCTCCCGAGCCGAGCCGATCACTCGAGTCGGATCCAGACATCACTAACAGTTTCTCTTCTGATTCAGACATCACTAACAGTTTCTCTTCTTCTCTCTCTTGCTTTTTGGATCAAAAGATGCCCTTTTTCAAGAACACCAAGAACACACACCCAGAAAACCCGAAATGCAAAAAACTCAGAAAGGAGGAGAATCACTTACTGGTTTTCCTCCGCCCAAAGTTTCCGCCCCAAACACCCTCGGAACCACCTCGCCTACCGCCGTACGTGGTCGGATTCGAGATCGGACAACTTCAAAGGCGACGGTGAGAGAAAGAAATCTGCGGTGAGAGAGAGAGTTTTCGCAGGAGAGAGAGAGGGTCTGAAGATGAAAGTGAGGGAAGAAAGAGAAACCACCACCTTTATATCCCCATGCAAACCGATCTCAGCCCTTCATTTCTGGCGCTTCACATGCCAGATCTTGACACCTGTCAAGCATTCAAAATACCCATAAATGAGGTGACCCTTACGTTCCCCCATGCAGAAATCAAACGTCCCTTCACCTGCCCCCGAGATATTTTGGCCAAACACAAGTCATCACTTGTTCGAATCTTCAGGAACATGGTCCTGTTGAGTTCGGCTCGGATCAAACAAAAATGCCATTCTTGTGAAGGTCATCACACTTCAGCTTCCAACCCACCACTGTCCGCTCGGATCGGAAGCTGGGGGACTCCTGTTTGTGGGTAAACCCACACCGATCCAACAGCCAATCCTGGCTGGACACGTGGCTGATCAGACTTTGACCTCCACATCATCACTGCCCAGCACTTCCTCCGCCAGCTCGGACCGGATCTCCATGTCGGGTCCACCATGTTCGGCCCGGTCCGAACCGATGATCTTCCAGGGGACTGGGTGCCACGGTCATTCCAGTTCGGCTCGGCTCGGCACCGAAGTGACCTCCTTTCGAGTTCTAACGTCGGCCAGTTAGGGCTCGGAGGGACCCTTATCTCTCGGGTCGGCTCGGTCTATAATCTCATGCCCGATCCGATCACACATAGACTTCATGCATACGCATAAGGACATGTGTTCGGCTCGGCTCGGCTCTCCGCCACCATTCCCGGGAAGATCACGTTGGGATGAACCGCCACACTTGAATGCACCTGACACAAATCTTCTGACAGATAGAATGTCCAGTCTGCATTCATGGCTACTGAGGCAGTTTGCCTGAACCTTCCAACCTTGCATTTAATGAAGCATTCCTTGCAGCATTGAATGCTGAGGAGATGAGCAGCTATGCATGCAACTAGCTCTGACCAGGCAGGTGGGTCACTGGCAACCATTCGTTCATAAATGCAGGTAACTTACTCATGAAGTTTTCCTTGGCTTATATATATCAACCCATATGTGCAAAACCATTATTATCAATCTACCCACAAACACTTACACAAAAATTTCCACTCACCAAAGAGCTTGCCCAACTTGCTGAGAATAGCCCAGAACATTTGCCTTGTTCTTCCTATTCTCCCAAGTTCATCCTCTGTTTTTCCTCGTCCACCATCAAACACCATCACTGATTTTATCATCGGAGCGTGTTTGGCTGGTACCACACCGGTCCATCTCCTTTGATCTTGTTTCTCTTGCAGGAAGATCTCAATCAACATCCACTTCATCATCCAGTAAAGCACCTGATCAGCCAGATCAACTATTCTAAGTTGTTGCATCTACCTTACGAGAATTTGCTTCAACAGTCTTCATTGACATAATTGTTTCTGTTTTTCTTTTTCTTTTTTTCTTCTTGGAGATTGAAAGAGGTGAGAGAGAGAAAGAGAGGGGGAGGGGGAAAGAAGGTAGAGAGATGTGGTGCTGCTGAGGAGGGAGTCGGCGGAGAGACAGTGAGAGATAGAGAGATGTGGTTGGGAGTGGGGTTCCCGACCGGTGGCTGGAAAGGAGGGAGGTGGGTGGGTTGGGTTGCCGACACCGGGGTGGGGGAGGAAGGACTAAGGAGGGTTTAGGTTACTGTGCAGTTTTTTATTTTATTTTATTTAATTAATATTTTTTTAATATTAATTGATTAACCATGGTTCAGTATATTTATTAAATATTACACGTGTCAAATACTCATAGCAGTGGTGATGCTCACCACTAAAAGCTGGTGGGGAGCAAATTTGCTCTCGCTAAACATCTAAAAATTATGGACATCCAAATCTTATAATGACATTTATCAACTATTCTTATCGAAAGTAAATGCAAGAACAATGATACTTAAAAATAGAAAGGTCTATTTCTTCAAGTGGGAATACGAATATAATTGTTTTTAAAAAAAATCTCATTGCAACATAAAAAGACTAAAATGTCCATTGAAAAGAGGTCACATGCACATGACTATTTTTAGACAAAAAATTGGATGAAATGTAACGGAGATGTGACATTGTAAGTTTTTTTAAATTCAGGTGTCACATTGAGTAAAAAATAAAAAAATTTAGACAATGAAGTAAAAAATGAATCAAATTTCAAATGAGTAGAGTGTTAAAAAGCCTTACTGTAAATAAAAAATTAAGCATCAAGGTAATGAGTTCATTTTAATAAATGTTGAGGACTTGAACAAACCAGCTTTTTAGAAATCAGATATTCTATCATAAACTAGTGTTCCCATGAGAGTCCGATACTAGTTCTTGGTGCGGGATTGCTTGATGTACCCAAAGAAGAAAGTAGATACTACTAAATCGTTTTCATTTGAAAAAGAAATCTTATTATAAGTTGCCTACGTGGTCACGGGTATACATATTGTGAACAATTGAGATTACCAAAGAGAAGGCCTTGAAGTGACTGATGACGTGTCTATTGTGGAGCACCTTCAACATCCTGTGTACATCACTGGAGGATCTTACACCAACAGGTATCATCAAGGTAGATAGACATCTTTTCTATCTTTTTGGCAAAAAAAAAAAATCTTTTCTATAATTCTATCTTGAGAAGTGGAATATTTAACTTTAAGTGCTCCAGCCTTTCCATCCAAATGAACCTTTTGTGCATATGGAAGTTCATTCTATATATGTAAACCAGAACAAAAATCTCATTTCATTTGTTTTTGGTCAAGGAAATCTCATTTCATTGAATTACAAATAATGTGCTAATGTTTTGCAGGTCACCACCCCAGATGATTTATTACTTGCAGAAAGAATATTAAGTATGAGCTTTGAAAAGTCTTCTGAATAATCTTCATTTGCTGATTTTATGTTTGTGTTTGTAATTTTTTTTTTTGTTCTTCCATTGTGTCGAAACCTGAGCTGAAAAGAATTTTTTCCAATTTTAATCCTTCTTGTTGATGCAAATTCTCGTAAGGTAGATGCAACAACTTAGATAAGCTGATCTGGCTGATCAGGTGCTTTACCGGATGATGACGTGGATGTTGATTGAGATCTTCCTGTAGACAAACACAAGATCAAAGGAGATGGACCGGTGTGGTACCAGCCAAACACGCTCCGATGATGAAGTCAGTGATGTGTGTTTGATGGTGTTTGAATGGAAGTGAGGAAGAACATGTGATGAACTTGGGAGAATGGGAAGAACAAGGCAAATGTTCTGGGTTTATTCTCAGCAAGTCCAAGTGTGTTTTTGGTAAGCCAAAGTTTGTGCAAGTGTTTGCTTTGTGATGGCTGGGTGGATGGGGATTCTGGCTTTGTGCATATAAGTTGGTTTATATAGACAAGTGAAGGTGTGGAGAGTAAGTTACCTGCATGTGATTGAGTGGCTGAGAGAGATCCACGCGTTCGGTCATAACTAGTAGCATGCAAAGCTACTCACCTCCTTTGCATTCAATGCTGCATTGAATGCAAGGATGGAAGATCAGGTGGAATGCCCCAATAGTCATGGCTGTGAGCTGGAATGTCTTATCTGTCAGAGAGTCACGTCAGGTGCACTTGAGTATGGCGGTTCGTCCCAACGTGATCTTCTTTAGGATGGCGGTGGGAGGCCGAGCCGATCCGAACATATGTCCTCACGTGTAGACGTGAAACCCATGTGTGATCGGATCGGATTTAGACAAGTCGGCCAAGCCGATCAGGTGGGTAGTGCAGTGATCCCCTCAAGTGAAATCCGGCCGCAACTAGGTTTTGAGATGACGATCACCAAAGCCGAGCCGATCCGAACTGGGAATGGAATGGACTGAGTTGATGTGGTGATGTGGAGATCCACGTCTGATCGTGATCGATCATTGGTCCGGGCCGAGCCGAACCAATGGTTGAGATGATCAGGTGGTGACAAGATTGTCGAAGCACGTCTGATCGTGATCGGTCATTGGGCCGGGCCGAGCCGAACCAATGGTTGAGATGATCAGGTGGTGACAAGATTGTCGAAGCACGTCTGATCGTGATCGGTCATTGGTCCGGGCCGAGCCGAACCAATGGTTGAGATGATCAGGTGCTGACAAGATTGTCGAAGCACGTCTGATCGTGATCGGTCATTGGGCCGGGCCGAGCCGAACTAATGGTTGAGATGATCAGGTGGTGACAAGATTGTCGAAGCACGTCTGATCGTGATCGGTCATTGGTCCGGGCCGAGCCGAACCAATGGTTGAGATGATCAGGTGCTGACAAGATTGTCGAAGCACGTCTGATCGTGATCGGTCATTGGTCCGGGCCGAGCCGAACCAATGGTTGAGATGATCAGGTGCTGACAAGATTGTCGAAGCACGTCTGATCGTGATCGGTCATTGGTCCGGGCCGAGCCGAACCAATGGTTGAGATGATCAGGTGCTGACAAGATTGTCGAAGCACGTCTGATCGTGATCGGTCATTGGTCCGGGCCGAGCCGAGCCGAACCAATGGTTGAGATGATCAGGTGCTGACAAGATTGTCGAAGCACGTCTGATCGTGATCGGTCATTGGGCCGGGCCGAGCCGAACCAATGGTTGAGATGATCAGGTGGTGACAAGATTGTCGAAGCACGTCTGATCGTGATCGGTCATTGGTCCGGGCCGAGCCGAGCCGAACCAATGGTTGAGATGATCAGGTGCTGACAAGATTGTCGAAGCACGTCTGATCGTGATCGGTCATTGGGCCGGGCCGAGCCGAACCAATGGTTGAGATGATCAGGTGCTGACAAGATTGTCGAAGCACGTCTGATCGTGATCGGTCATTGGGCCGGGCCGAGCCGAACCAATGGTTGAGATGATCAGGTGGTGACAAGATTGTCGAAGCACGTCTGATCGTGATCGGTCATTGGTCCGGGCCGAGCCGAACCAATGGTTGAGATGATCAGGTGCTGACAAGATTGTCGAAGCACGTCTGATCGTGATCGGTCATTGGTCCGGGCCGAGCCGAACCAATGGTTGAGATGATCAGGTGCTGACAAGATTGTCGAAGCACGTCTGATCGTGATCGGTCATTGGTCCGGGCCGAGCCGAACCAATGGTTGAGATGTGACTGGAGAAAGATGATCTCCAGATCTGAGCCGAACTGATGGTGTTCGAAAAAGATAATCTCTCGAATTCCTGGTGGATCTCAATGTCGGTTCGGATCGGACATGGGTAACCCGGAGGTAAGAGCCGATCTCAGATGTACATGTTATTGGCATTTGCTGAGCTAAGATGATGACACAGATGGCTGGGTCTGACCAAGTTGACCATCAAAGAGTCTGAGCAAAAATGGGACTTGGTGTGCCACGTGTTGGTCTGTGATTGGCCATTGAATCCATGTGGATTTATCCACAAACACTTCTTTTTAAGACGAGTAGTTGTAACTTGCAGAATATGAAATGCTGAATTACCATTCATATAAATAATGATCGAACCTGGTGAAAACTTATAAATTTGCCTTAAGCCCAACCTGCTGAAAACGACGGACACAATCAAAATAGAGATGAAAGTGAAACAAAAAAATAAAATAAAAACTTGAAATTGAAGACAGCAATTTTCCAGTAAGAGTTGAAACACGTGATAACATTTTAGGAGGGCTTGAAAGAAAAAGAAAAATCTTTTTTTGGCCAAGAAAAAAAAAAAAAGAAAAATCTTTGAATTCGAAGAAGGAAATTAATCAACTTCAAAGTTAAATGGTTGAACATGTGATAAGATGTTAGTGGTGCACTGGTGCTCGTTAAAAAAGCACCTTGGGGATTGGGAATCTTTAAAATTAGAAAAGTAAATGTAGGACCGTAGGACCGTAGGACATGTGACAAAAGTCTAGTGTGTGATTTGAAGATGCTGCCCATCTGACAAATCAATCAGCTCTAGTGCTCTACACATCATCAGCTCTATCATTGGTACATCCACTACAGAATTTTCCTGAACAAAGTGATGTAAGCTCGACCTCAGCCTAAGAGGTCAGCAATCTACAGCTGGAAATGAGCAGACTTGTTTTTTATATATATGATGCACACACACAAACCTCTCCTGCAGAGAGGTGGAGGTGGAGCTAGAGCCATGGATGCTGGCCTGTACCGAGCGGCAACCAAAGGAAATGTTGGTTATTTGAAAAAAATTAAAGATGATGATGTTGTTGTCCATCAGAGAACGCCTAAACGCAACAACGTTCTTCACATTGCAGCCGAATTCAAAAAAATAGGCTTTTTCAGACACCTCTCAAATGATGCTGGGTATCGAGCGCTGTTTTGGGAAACCAACAACAAGGCTGAAACTCCTCTGCACCTTGCCGCCCGAGTAGGCTGCGGTAAAGTAGTCAAATTTCTGATTGAACACGCGCACAAGGAGCCACACGTAGTTGATGAGGAAAGTGGACCTGCAGATGAAGCTGATGATGGTGAAGCTCATTATAAACGGCTACTCCGAATGAAAAATTGGCAAGGGGATACAGCATTGCATCTTGCTGCCCGATTCGGTCGCCGACGGGTGGTGACTCGGTTAATGGAAGCTGATCCTCAATTGTGTTGTTTTACTAATGACGCCAATGAGTCACCCTTGTTCATAGCTACTCGCCAGGGCTTCCTGCTCATCGCTCTTTCTATTGTAACCGTCGACTCTCCAATTTCTCCTTCTTATGTGGGGACCGACAATGTCACAGCTTTACATGCGGCGGTCACTCGCAAAACCATAAACAGCAGACGTAAGTAGATATATACTACGTACCCTTTTAGCACGCGCCACGCCCTTGTGAATTTGATATTTTTAATTTTTAAGTTTTATTTTATTTTTAATTCTTTTTTATAATTTTCATGTAACTTTTTATTATTCTTTCCACGCTTTAAGGTGGTGGAGTATTTTGTTTTTTTAATTTTATTTTAATAATTATATTTTACAATTATATCTTCATTTATTATGTTATTTTTATTGAATGAAGGATAATTTAAGCAATCTCATTTTTAGTGAAGCCTGTAACATCAAACCTCTTTTCTGGCTTTATAATATTAAGAATATGACATTAATCACCTCATGCATCCTATTTTTTACAACACAAGTTTTCAATGGAGCTAATTTTATATAAAATTTTAACGATTCAAATCATCTATTTTTTAGTTTTTCATTAAAGAATTTATATATAAAGATTAAATTATCAATATTTCAAATGTTTATTTTATTGACCTTTAAATCTTTGTAGATAAATGATTTCTGATTTACTTAATTGTTTGTAAAGATGATCATTTAATGAAAACATAAAAATATTAATAAACGATTCAGATTATTGAAAACTTGTGTTAAAAATAAAATATATACTACAAATTAATTTGCTCTCTCTCTCTCTCTCTCTCTCTCTCTCTCTCTCTCTCTATATATATATATATTTGTATTTCTATATTACATCCTTTCATATTTCATGTCCGAGCTCTAATTTTTGTTAGTTAATATATATGTTAGGACTTGTGAAGATTATTGTGTCCAAAAATCCTGATTTAATCAAACAAGTTGACGCATTTGGGTGGACTCCCTTACACTACGCAGCATTAAGAGGGCATCTTGCAGCAACTAAATTTCTATTAAAAGTTGATAGCTCTGCCTCTGCTTCCTATATTTTGGACAAGTCTGGAATGTCAGCTCTCCATGTTGCGGCCTTTGAAGGCCGCACCAAAGTAATGAAAGAGATGATTCGAGATCGGCCTGATACTTGTGATTTGCTCAATCACAAAGGCCAAACTATTCTTCATGCTGCGGTGTTAGGTGGACAAAGTAATGTTGTCAAGTACATATTGAAGACACGTGAGCTCGCGGGACTTCTAAATGATGCCGATCATGATGGAAACACACCTCTCCATCTCGCTGTCATTAACAAATATACAAAAATTGTAAGAATTTTGATAGGCAATCGTCGAGTGGATAAGACTGTTGTAAATAAAAATGGGTTAAAGCCCGTCGACATTATTCTTAGCAACGGTACGGTCGACTTTTTTCTTGGCAACAGCTCGGAACAGGTACGTGACATAAAGCCTTTGTTTGTGATCATAACATCGCCACTTGGTGTTATTAATTTATATATGTGTTATAATATAAGTGGACGAAAAATTTATAATAATTATTATAATACTTGTATTATATATATAGAATTAATAACACCAAATGCCGGCTGATGGTCACACTAAAACTTACTACTTTAATTGTCTCTTTCCATCTTTCTTTATTTTTTTGAGTTAAATTCAAACTCTTAATTGTGTTAAATTCAAATCTTTTTGAAAGATGTGTTTTTTTGGCAAGAAAAAGGTATATATGTTTGATATTCTTATATGGGCAGTACTTGGGTCACTCCAGGGGGTACCACTTGGTCACCCCCACCTCCCAAAACGTACTACTTGTTCGGTAGTGCAAACTCAATATTGGAACCGTTCATTTTTTAGATCATATATTAAAGATTATCTTTATAAAAATCAACTCAATCAAAAATTGTTTGGTTATATAACTATTATCGAATAAATGGACGATTTGGTTAAGAAACTATTATTTAAATACAAACTGTTCATTTATTCGATAACAGTTATATAACCATACGATATTCGATTGAGTTGATTTTTTACAGATCAAGATGATCTTTAATAAGTGATCTTAAAAATGAACCATTCCGATCTCGAGCCTACACTACCTAATTAACAAGTAGTTTTGGGGGTGGGAGTGACCAAGTGGTATCCCGTGGGGGGGTGACCCAAGTACTACCCTTCTTATATAACTCCTCTCTAGATAAAAATGTTCTTATATGAGTTATTCATCACGGGTGGGTTGATTTTGATTGTCTCATTTATATTCAAACTTAATTTTTGTTTTTTTTTTAACATTAGTAATTAAGAGAAATTCCATATATTAATACTACATGTAATGTACTGTAAGATAATATAACATTTTGTGTTTTCAAATAAATAATTGAATTAAAATTAGAATAGAAATTATATTATATATATACCAAACTGAAAATTATGAAAGTCCTTAAATCTATAATAATTTTTTCTCTAAAAACAAAATCTATGATATTTTTCTTTTTGTTTTTTATTACATGGGAGGAATAAGCCTTAAAGCTAAAACTAGTGATAAACAAGTCTATGGCCCGTTAATATTTACTTTTAATCTATATTTATTATATACCCATCAAATATTCATTTCATGTGCTCACTATATAATTTCTATGCTCTAGGATACCTTAACAGTACTTCCTCGTTTTCATGCCCCATATTTCCGTGAACAAATCCTTTATGAATTCGTGAAATTGGAAACTCTGGAGAACGATGCATCCAATACACAGGCCAGTGCAGACAACAGACAAAAGATGAAAACTCCTTCTTCATCTAATAACGACTCTAAAATATTTGACACCAATCTACTGGTAGCCATACTTATTGCAACTGTGACATTTACAGCAGCTTTCACCATACCTGGAGGATTTAAAGACAACGACCCCGGAAAGCCGGTTTTTCTTGAAAAGCCATCTTTCTATGTGTTTCTGATATCCGACGCCCTCTCCTTCTTTATCTCAATTTTTTCGGTGTTTTTGAATTTCACAGCGGCAACTTTGTTTCATGGACATCGCTATGCACGTTCAAGTTTGATTCAGTATTCCATTATAGGAATGATTGTAGCATTTGCTTCCAGCATATTTTTAGTGCTGCCCGGAAGTGGTCTTGGCATTGCAATCTATGTAATATTTGGCCTTTTATGCGTTTATATCATCTTTACCGTCAAGTCCGTACCAAGCAAGCGCACAAGGAAGATGCGATTGCTCCGAAGCCGCATACTTTGAACTTCACTTGCACTCAACTCAACTTCTTATCCTTCATATTATGTCATATTTGGTTTTATATAGTTTTAGTTTAGTCTTTGTATGGAAACTGTAAGCTTCAGTTGCAACACCTATGTTTTGCATCAGTTTGGCATTAGTGACTGTAACACAGTTACATATGTGTTTGTAAGACTTTATTGTTTAATATGATTTTTTGGGTTTATAACTACCCTTATTCGCGAAAATACTTCTTGAAGCAAAATTTTTTTTTTCACTTTGGTCCCTAGCTTAAAGTTAAATCTTCTCACTTTATTTCCCGAATTTTACAAATGAATCCCATAAGCCAAGTTCTGTCAACTCCATTCATTTGTCCGTTTAAAAACCGCTGGCGTTTATTCGTGATGAACAAATTTTTCTTTTTCTCCTTTTCTCCTTTCTTCTTTGTTCTTTCTTTCTCATTTTCCTTTCTTCTTCTTTTTCATTTTTCTTCTTCTTTTGTCTGCAACTCTCCCATCAATAAAAGAACAAAATTGATGCAATTTAGTTTTTCTTTTTCATGGTCTTGTCCCTCTAATCTGGTCTGGTGTGAAAGAGTTTTAATTTTTTTTTTTTTTTAGTAAACAAAACAACTAAACTTAAGTTGGCAAGTGTGAGCCAGAGAGCTTTAAAAGGAAATCCGTTCCATAGGCATACACCTTATAATTTCCTACATCTAGGTACCAAATGAGCTCACAAAGGTCAGACAATCAATTAAGAAAGTGTCCAACATGAAACCAATTCAAGGTTTTACCATATTTTATTGATCACATGAAATTGGATGGAGTTGGAGAAATGCAGCTCAACAGCAAAATATTTACATTATCTGTTAACTTCTCTCACTCGCATCCTCGAATTAAGAATGGCTCAACTAGAGAGACAGAATACAGGAAAATATGTAACCAAATTAATGAGACAGTATAGCCTAAACTCCAACCTTCAATATCTTCCCTTTTATCTTGTAAGTCTGTTCTCTGTTTTCCTTGACTTCCCACACCCACCAAACAATGAAAACCATCTAATATGTAGAGGTTTCTTTGAGGTCAAACTGATTTCCCAAACATGGCCAAAAAAAAAAAAACTTGATTTTCCAAATTGAAGATAAGAATCTAAAATCTGAAATAACATGCTACCTTTCCTCTTTTCCGAGGTTTGGTGTTATAACTTATAACAACGAAAAAATCCACTGCAACCTCCTTTACTGGATTCATCGCCCCGGGAAAACTAAGAATGAGCATGTGCTATACAACAGAAATATATGTAGGTACGTGACTGCTTAGCATTCTATAATAAAATTGGAAGTTGGAACAAAGAGAAGAATATCATACAATATATATAATTTAGGCTTTATTACACTTTATCCACTGAACTTTGAGCTCAATCTCACTTCACCACCTAAAAAAAAAATTGTCTCAATTTACCAACTAAATTAAAAATTTGTTGCAATGTACCACCTTTGTCTCATTTTGTCAAACTTTTGTTAAAAATAAGGATATTTTGGTCTTTTCAAGTCAGTTTTTTATTGTATCAGAGTAGATAAAGTGTTAAAAAATCATTTTTTTCTAACAATAGGAACTTGAAAAAGACCAAAACACTTTTTTTTTTAACAAAAATTTAGATAAAATTAGCCATAGGTGGTAAATTGCAATAAATTTTTAATTCAGGTGGTAAATTGAGACAATTTTTTTTTTTTTGGTGGTGAAGTGAGATTGATTCTAAAATTCAAGTGGGTAAAATGTTAAAAAGCTTATAATTTATTCCAAAAAAAAAAAAAAAAGTGAAAAACCTACCACTGTCTGAAATCATGTATGCCAAGGATAGATTACAAACGAGATTGAAACAGCAGTTCCCCTGTTGACTGAATTGGACATCAAACTAGGAGTTTTAAAATCCCATTTGGCACTTTAATTACCTACTAGTTTTAATTGCTCCTGCTGTTCCTGCTTGCTTTAGTCCTTCCAGTAAGTGAACAGGACTTGGACCATTTAGTATTTAGAGAAGCCTCTCCACCTGGCAAATGAACAATTCTAACCTCTACATTTCGTCTGAGAACCATTTCCATCGAATTTAATTGTTATAGTACTGCTCACAAACCTTTCTGCTCTAGATTGGATACTTCCATCTTCAAATGCAACATAAAAAACAAGAGAGAACTTTCCTTTAATTATATTAGAAGGAATCGAACCATCAACCTACCTTAATCCTAACAATTACCCCACCCTCCCTCACCAAAAGCTAAACTATATATCTTAAAGCATCTCCAGTCTTTTCTCCATATTTCCTTCAAATATGAAGATAAATTTAGGAAATGACTCTCCAATGCTAAAGTTGAATTTCCTTAAATAATATAAAATTTGACCGTTGGAGATTTAGAGAGTATTTGGAAAGTCTTATCCATTCAACATGATTTAGAGAAAGTTAGAAGGAAATCTCAAATTTGAGAAAATTATAGGAAGTAGTTGGAATTATGTTTTATGTTATTTGGGGAGAGATTTAGAGGACTAGCTGGAGATGCTCTAACATGTATATTGTTATACTCTCAACCTCAACCACATATTCAAATAAAGATTCATTGTACTGTGTAAGACATGAGTACATCTTACGTTGAAAAATCAATTTACAAGACAAAATCCCCTACGTACCTCTCTACCAATAACTAGCGAGAGGGGGAGTATCATTCATATGCCAATAATTGTATCATAAAAAATCATGTAATAGGAATTCTATTATAAACATTAGAAATGTGATCGAGTATGCATATACCTTTCTTTAAACAAGCAACCAAAAATTCATTCTCTTCCTATTTTTGCTATCATAACAACCAAACACCTACGTAAGTATTTAAAAAATGATCACATGACATGATAAGATATATATTGTGAAATACATAATAACATTAGATTGTACATAAATTCTTTTATAAATATGAGTATATGAGCATATATAACCATGAAAAATGTGCTAATTAATCGATGCATAAGCAAGAAGACGGCAATCATCGAATTGCAAGTTTTTAATAGGGGGAGATTCCCCTAGGTCTAATTCCACGCCTTATGACGTCGAAAGAGGAGTCAGATGAGTGGCCGGTCCCAATTAATTGCAGAGGAAGATCCATATTCTGATTCAGATCTTATCAATAATTGAATAGAAGAATACGATAGTATCAGATGTTTTGCCATGATGGTGATGACGAAAGTCTGTTAGTTTGGGCGAACAAAAAAACCTTTTCTACAACCATGAAAGCTAGGGCCACAGCCTCAACGCGGAAACGTATTCCCAGGAAGGTCATAAGTATCTATACCGTAAAATCGATTTTGGACGGAATGGGGTCGACCTCTTTTTCAGCTGCTGAATAGGAGGTGTTGATTCATCTTGTCTCTCTCCAGTCGCTAGCTGGTTTGGGTCTAATATTTACAATTCAATGACTCACATTTCTCATATCTATGTATGCCTGAATTTTATTTCTTCCTTATATGAGAGAATATTTCTCGAAAAGGCCTTTAATTAGTGTAGTCTCTATAAGTTGTAAATGATTTCAGATGCAAAACTACTTAAGGAAAAAGGAACAGAAAGCGCGGAGAGAAAGAGACCTTCGACACACTTAATTTTCCCATGCTTCTAGTTCTATATATATGCTCACCTTTCTCATCTCTTAGACTGTAAGAACTTGTGATAATGAGAAATAAAGGAGTCTTTTGGGGAAAACATACCGACTTGTTTACTGCTAATTAAAATAAAAACATGGCAAATAAATAAAAAGACTCTCATGGCTGCTAATTAAACTTAATCCATCTACCATCCCATAACACTCTCAACCTTCAAACCCCTTGCCACTTTTGCCAGACTCCTTAATTTGCTTTGGATACCACGACAATAACCTCACACATACCCAAATATAATAATAACCCACAAATGAATTTAGTTGATCAATGAATTTAGTAGAAGATGCAATCAAAGGAAAACAAGAATAAACCCACGGGTTAGCCCATGTGGTGAGGAAGGGTGAGGAGATGAGTTAGTATTAGGTTAGGTTAAGGACGCCATCCTTTCGAATGTAGTAAAAAAAACAAAAAAAAGGGAAAAGAAGAATAACAAAACACACAATTTAACATGCAACGGTCAAATATGTAGCCATTAAAGGAGTAGCAACAACATATTAAAACTCTACACAATAAAATTCACAGCCTAAGGCCCTTGTTAACTGATAACTTTTTATTGAAAGATAAACCAGACAGAGGGCACTGAAATATAAGAAACTCCAAACTTTGTTCCTCTTGCTGAGCACCCGGCCATCTGATCTGCAAGATCAGCTAAACATCAAATACAGAATTTGCTAGGACCATACATATATACTTTCAGAATGGACTTGAGAAAACAAGTAAGATCTGTGTATCTACTTTATCTTGTGAGTACCAGTTTTATCATGTCCCAATTAAAACACGTTTGCACCATTTTGCATACAAAGAGCTAGTTCTAAGTTTAAATAGGCAAATTTTAAAAGGGGAAAATTAGAGTTTAGTCCTTCTAATATTTCTTATTTAGAAAAAAAACCTTATCATTTTTTTTTTCCAAATAAAGTCTTTATTTTTTTTTAAATAAAGCCCTTTGACCATTGCCTTGTTAGAGAAATATGTAATTATTTTTTTATTTTTTTTGAGGGTATAGGGTACGAGTTTACCTCATACATTCCTTCTTAGGGTATAAAATGAGGTTTGTGGAGGCTGCATGTTAGGTTTTAACTCTGAAATTATCTCAGAGTTAAAACTTAATATAAAGCCGACAAACTAGAGTTTAAGAAGAAGTAAAAATGTACTGCCGAACCCTCGAAAATGACTGCCAAGAGCTCGGCACCTGGTATGTGTGAAAAATTAAAACTAATGGGCCAATATTATGTAGTATGAAATGATTACAATATTATTGGACTTTAATTTGAATTTTAAAAGTCATAAGACTTTATTCAGTAAATTGTTAAATTAGAGGATCTAAATGGAAGTTTCCCTTTTAAAAGGCACATGCCCATTTTCATTTGTATTCTTGTGTACTAATATGGGTGTACTTAGTTCACTACAACAAATTTGGGCTTTAGTGATGGAGCAATTTGGTCACTAAAAGTCCTTTATTCATCACTAAAACCATTTAGTGACGAAAAAATGTTCGTCACTGGGCCGTCACTAGAACCCCGTGACAAAATCCCTTTAGTGACCAATGAGTAAAATTTCATCACTAAACCATGTTCATCACTAAAACTATATATGATGGTTTAGTGATGAAGATTTTGGTCACTAAATGCATAAGCTTTAGTGACCAACTAGTAAAATCTCATCACTAAACCCCTATCATTTAGTGACCAAAACCATCCATCACTAAAAATAGTAGTTTTAGTGACCAATTTTTTCATCCCTAAAAGCCCTAAATCTTGGTTACCAAAACCCTTTAGTTCATCACTAAATCCATTGGTCACATACACATGTTTGAGCATTTTAACTCTGGTCATTAAAGCTTACTTCATACAATTTCTGATAACATTTTATTACTCATAGAAATGTAACACATTCAATTGCAAGTATCTAGATTACATAGTTCATCCATCAACATAAAAAGAACTTGAACATCTCTCTCAAAATATCCAAATGTCAACTCATCCATAATAATGAAATTCAAAAAGCAAAAAAAAAAAAAAAAAAAAACTACACTTAAGCACAAACATCTCAATAGTTGATTGAATTTCCAAGCTAGGGTGATGTAGGCCTTTGAGTCTTCAATCACTAATCTGAAAAAGGAAAGAAGAAAAAAGCCACAACTGAAGTAAAAATGATTTGATAATCTCAAATACAAAATGAAATGGTTCAATAATACATACAAGTATTGTACTAAAAAAATTCTCAAATATCATACAACACAAATACACACTTTCAAATGATCTTGGAAAATATGTGCTACTCAAAATAAAAAAATGTGTATGGAACATATATCTCTTTTATAGAAATATCACCCATTAATGAGCAGTTAACAAAATTAATTAGATGTATTCAGAAATTTTTGTTTTTTAAATGTAATTCACACATTTCACCTTTTAAAAAAAGGCTAATAGGAGAGAGGAGAATATATCTCCTGACCAATAGACTCATTCATTGAGAACACATACTATTTCATTCAAAGCCTCTACAACAGTCATCAAGTAGTCTCCTTTATGATAATAGAAACAAAAGAAATTTTAATAATTAACTTATTTTATACTTCTTAAAAGCACTCTCAAGGTTTAGATTTTTTTCATAGATCTTCATAGATTCATTGACTTCACAAAAAAAGGTAAAGCCACAACATTGAGAAAGGAGAATTCCCTAACACAATGCAAAGAGCATGATACCACCTTTTCCATTGTTTTTTTTTATATATAGAGAAAATGAAAAGAATTGTCTCATCTGTAAATCCACTCAAACTTAGATAATCAAGATACACTCAAAGTAGCTACTTAGACATATTGCAAAGTAAAGAACAAATTAAACAATTCTTCCTCCCTATTCACCCATTTCTCAAGAGTATATATCTCTATACGATGCTAAAGTTTCTGCCAAACCTATTTACACATGGTTGTAATGATACCCATTATCACAACACTACTAGGAAATCAACACCCAAATTGTAGCAATAATACCCAATTCACATTACCACAACTACTACCAGAAAAGAGAACGCAGCTTTTCTACAGAGAGAGGAGTCCATAAGGTGAAAATCAGAAACAAAAATTGAAAGCAAGAATAAATTAAACTACAAATTAACCAAAACTGAGAACACTTAAATGACATGAAGAATTAAAACAAAACACTATTAAAACAAAATACTATCTTTTTGTAGAAAAGGATGCCGACCCAAAGAAAAATCCAAATACAACTTGCAAACAAAGAGAAAACCCAAGCTGTAGACAATGACAGAACACCAGTAAAATATCAAACTAAAATCAAACAGAGGTTCATAAATCAAACCTAAACAAAACAAATGAAAATAAATTATTTTTCTTAACCTGAGGCCGAGCAGCTGTGTTGTATGGGTCTGAGATGGATTAACCCAGAAATCGGACAACATGCAATCAGAGAATTAAACAGAAGACGAAATATTTGGGTTCGAGGTGATTTTCAATTCCTGCAAAATTAACTAAATTCAATCCACCCAAAAGCAAGAGGAGGTTAAGAGGATTGAAATTATACCCTTAATTGCCTAAAATCACCATTGAATTCGCTGGACAGAAGAGGAGGAGCCGCCGGCCTTTAGGGTTTCGATTCGGCCGTTATGGTGGTCCGATGAACAATCGGAGACCACCATCGTGTTCATGAAGTCAAGAGGAAGCTGAGTGGGGTGGTGGATGATCCAGACGCCGCCAGAATCAAAGGCAACTCCGGCGAGGGAAAATCGGCAAAACCTTGATTTTCCTCCGCCGTTGATCGGATGAGAAATCCGATGGCACCCCTGCGCTCAGAGAGAAATGGCGAGCATAACTTGGCAGGTCTCGCACCTCGTCGCGGCCGGGAATGACGATTCGCCCCCGCGAATCTCCAACTGGGTTCTGGGTTGGGTTTTTGAGTGCGGCGGATTTCTGGGTGATTCACGGGTATGGGGAAAGGAGGATGAAGATGATTCATCATCATCAGTCGTCAGATGGAGAGAGAGTGGTCGGAGAAAACTCACGACGTGAGAGAGAGATGAGAGAGAAGATAGAATCAGGGGGTCGAAGAGGAGAGACAATGAGACGAGTTTAAAATAAGTGGAGAGTCTGAGAGAGAGGCTCAAATAGGGTTGTTTAAGTCTTGTTCATTTTATTAATTTGGACATTAGGGTATTTTGGGGTTTGGGGTTTATAAAACATGTAATACATAAAATACATATAATTTATTTTTATTTTTTCATGGACTGTAGTGACCAAATTAAAAATAAGTCACTCAAGCCCAAATATTTGGTCACTAATTATCAAAATTAGGAGGCAAGATGAATTTTTTTGGAGCCATACCATTTAGGGATGAATCAGTAGTATTGGTCACTAAATCTACATGTTTATAGTGACGAATTTCACATTCGTCACTAAGAATTTCATCACTATAGCCAATATTTTTTGTAGTGGTTTAGGCTTCGAATCCAATCCATCTACGACTGAGCCCAGGCCCATAACTGACCAACAACTCACCAACCTACTAACCAAAGAAAGCATGTTTGATAGTGCTTTTAGAAGGCTCAAAAACTTTTTTTTTTTTTTTGTAGTATTTAGCAGAAAATAGTGTTTTTTTTTTGGTGCAAAATAAAAGTGTTTTTTAGTACTTTTTAAGCATACTAGTATTCCCTTAGGAAGTGTTTCCACAGTTGGGTAAACTTGATTTTTGGTTCATGTGTGTTAAACTTGATATCACATTGGTTCTTGTAGTTTAAATTTTGTCAATCGGGTCTTTTGTTTGCAATTTTACGACGATTTTAAAAAATCGTCTGTTAATTCAACAAAACTTAGATTTTTAATTTGGGGATAAATTATAAATTTTTGATAAAATTGTTTTTGGGAGATTAAAAGACCATCATCTTATAAGTTTTCTAAAAATGAATTTCAATTTTCATTTTTGTGTTTATTTTTTTGAGAATTTGAGGCTCACAAAATTTTTACGTTGGAACTTTAATTTGGTATTTCTTTGAATTTTTGTTTGAAAATTAAATTTCAAGGCTACATAGCCTACGTACATGATTTTTCGTCATTCATAGTAAAACTCTCGAGTTTAAAAAAATTAATAGTTTTAATTTGATAAAAAATTTCATATTAAATATAGAATATCTAAGATAGTAAGATGTCCAACAACATAAAACACACTCACCAAATTACTAAAATTTACACCAACCAAATCTAATTTCGGATTAAAAATTTAAAACACACCTGTAAATATGTAGTTTACTGTTTACCCTCCAAAGTTTATTACATAAAAGAACCTTGAATTTTTAATAATGAAATTTATGTGCTTCTTGAGACAAAACGTTTCAAACATAATCCCAAACTCCCAAACAGGCCCTAATATTTCTGGTGTTTTGTCTCCAAGTTCCAAAGAATAAACGCTTCTGGGCTGGTTGGCATTTTTCACAAAAACAGCCGAGCTACAATTGCAAAGCACAGTACTCAGTTAGAGGTAGAGGTTTACTCCTTTAACGTTAGAGTTTGGATTCTCTCTCTCTCTCTCTCTCTCTCTCTCTCTCTCTCTCTCTCTCTCACTCTGAGCTCTAACTCTGAACTCTGAAGCCGATGATGGGGCTTTGTGTTGGGGGACTTGACCTCACTCTCTCTTCTTCAGTAGTCTTCTCAAGTGATAACCCCACTCTCCGAATTCCACCAATTGCACACTCCAATCTAAGATTGGCAGGTAACTCCAACTCCAAGCTCTTGTTTTTAAGTCATCTCATCAAACCATTGTTTGCTTTGTTTCTCTTGTCACTCACACTCTGGCTTTGGTGCTCTCAGGTCATCGATTCAATTTCAGGGGCAAGGATAAGAATAGAGTTACAAACCCAAGCTTCACTTGTTGCTCTGCAAAACTTGACCATATAGATGTAAGCAAACCAAAATTTTTAAAATTGGCTTTTCTTTTTATTCAATTATTATTTGCAATTCATTTATGTAAAGAATTTGAAAAATAATTGTGATTTTCACTATGCAGAAACCAGAGTCTAGAATAGTGAAAGAGAAAAGCGTTTCAGTGATTCTTTTGGCTGGAGGGAAGGGCAAACGAATGGGTGTAAGTCCTCTTGGTATCACCTCTTTTCCATTACTCATTCTCATCATCAATTCCAATCTTTTGAGTGCCTGCATCTACATGTGTGTGTGTGTGCATATGAATGTGATTTTTCTATCATCTTCATCTTCAGCTCTTGTTCATTCCAACCCTACCAGATGATGCTTTTCTGTTGTGTTTGTGCAAGTAGGCCACCATGCCAAAGCAATATCTTCCGCTATTAGGCCAGCCAATTGCATTGTACAGGTAATTATTGACACTCTCAGTCGATCCACTTGGAGAATGTTTCTAATTTGTAGAGCACTTCTCAAAACTAAGTGAACCAACTACTGGTAAACCATGTATGGAGTGCCTGTATCATGCATTTACATCATATCCCTTGAGATTATGAGTACTTTTTTCAATTGAATGAATGTTTGCCCAGTTAATTATAATGACGGATATATGTTTCCTTTTTATAAAATGAATGCATCTGGGTATATTGTGATACATCTGGCAATATTTATAAAATGAAGGACCATAAAATGAATGCATCTGGGTAGTTTAGACTATTTTATTTCAAGAACCACAGTCAGCTGTAGATGCCAAAAATTCCTAGCAGGCAACACCAAGTTTGAGTTGATACATTATTGAACGCCAGTTTCTAGACATATTGTGATACCATGAATCCCACATCAATTTTGCGTTAGGGAGATTTAGGGTACTTAAGTAAGAACTATGAATCCAAATCTCAACTTCTGTTATAATTTTTGGAGGAGATCTTGGGTTGTTACAAATGCTATTAGAGGCTTTAGAGCAACCCAACCCCTTTCCTATTTGAGATTTAGGGGCCATGATTATGATGACGGCTCCCTGCCAGGAGGGAAAGGGTGTTGACCCCTGCGCTAAGAGAAAGTGGATCCGTAGGTAGGTAAATGGTTGCATCCCACATCAGAAAGGTCTGTCTATTGGTATATGAGTGATATGTGATTCTCATCTTGGCTAGGGTGCCAAGGTCTAAAGGACGGGAGATTTTGATACCCTAAATCTCAAATTGGTTATGTGCTAGGAGATTTAGGGTACTTAGTAAGGTCTAGGAACCCAAATGTTAGCTTCAGCTAGCACATTTGGATGAGGTGTTAGGTCATTACATATAATTAGCCTTATGTGACTGAAAAACTGACCTGGGTTGTGTTTGTATAGTTCTAGTTGCTAGTGTCCTAGGCCGGACTCACTTGGCGTAGGTTCTGTCTCATAAGGTAACATTATGATGGTTTATCTCGGGGAAATATGGGTTACCTTTCTAACTCATCTTTTTTTTTATTTTTTTTTAATACAAATTATGCTTGTCTGAGTGATTATCTGGTGACTCCATGCAGCTTATACACTTTCTCACGCATGCCTGAAGTGAAGGAAATCATTGTAGTTTGTGATCCTTCCTACAAGGATATTTTTGAAGGTTTGAGTTTGAGTCCTCTCTTTCTTTCCCTCCTTGTAACATTCATTGGCCTCTTGGACATGTGTAGTGTTGTAGGAGACATTTAAACTAATATGGTTATTATCATGTTCCCAGACACCGTACATAAGATCCAGATGGAACTTAAATTCACGCTACCTGGGAAGGAAAGACAAGATTCTGTCTACAGTGGACTCCAGGTGCATGGAGATTGTTTCTTTTTCATATTTAACCACAAAAGAGATGTCTCCTTAATCATAAAGAAGTCTATTTTTTTGTTTTTCTTGGGAAATGTCTCTCTGTTGCTGATATAAAATTATTCTGAAGTGTCTTCTCTGTTTCATCTCAAAGTGTCTTGCATTAGCTTAATTGATAATGTAAACTTAAAAGACTATCTAGTGTTGCTTCTGGAAATATGTTCCTATGATGAAAATTTGGTCCAAGGACCGTATAGATGTTTGTTGAAAGCTTGCTTCTAATCAAGAATGCAACATTATGTACTGCAGGAGGCAGTTTTCACTTTAATCCCTAAGGCTCAGTGTGAGAAATATGATATTAATAATATAGGATGCATGGACTCAACTCTTGCTGGATAAATTTTTTAATCCCTTCTTCAATGCACTCAAAAATCCTTATTTGGAATATAAGAAGCCATGGGTATGATAAAGTACCATTGAACCTCTTCTCGATTAGTGTTGTTGGTGGATGTTGATATGCTGCATATAAAAAAAAGGGAAAACAAAGAAAATATTCTTCCATCTTATGCCTTTAATATGTTATGTAAACATAGTTATTTAGCACATCAATCTATCTTTATGCATATTCTTTTTTTCTTTTCATACCAACAGCTAAGCATTTATCTCCCTGCATGTTTTAGTATGGATGATGCCTTTTTTTTTTTTTTTTTTTTTTTTCTCTCTCTCGCACTTGTTCTCCATTGTTATGGAAAATAATCTTCCATGTTTCTATATGCACCATGAGTGTAGTAGCGTAAAAGTAACAGATAGAACACAATGAAATTTCTTAACTTTACTTTTTGGAAAGCAATTGATATCTTCAATTTGTGCTTCTCTGAAATGTGTTGTATAGCAAAAGCATAAACTCATTTGCTAATCATTGAATACAACTTCTATGTCCAGGCAGTTGATTTGACCTCTGAGCTTGTTTGCATCCATGATTCTGCTAGACCTTTGGTATCATCAGGAGATGTAGAGAAGGTTTGAGTTGGAGATTTTTTTCCCTGCATACATCTAGTGCATTGGCTTTTGTTGTCACTGATGGTCTGATGGTCATTATGTACTATGCTTTGATAAGTATCATTATGCATTATGTTTTGAGGTATAGAGCAATCCTGCTTATCTAAATAAATTAGTGTTCGAAAATATCAATTATAAAATACATGTTTTCGGTACACATCCCGAGTGTTGGAGTCAACATGTCCAGGCACAGAAATCAATTTGCAGGGTATTAGCTCTATGGAATTTCCCAGAGTGTTGGTCATTAATTTATGTATGCTTGTTTCAATATTATTTGAGTGTATCCTTAAAATTTTTGTGATTTTTGGATTTCTTCTGATAAGAATTGTATGCTTTTAGGTTCTTAAAGATGGTTGGTTAAATGGAGCAGCTGTACTTGGTGTTCCAGCAAAAGCTACAATCAAAGAGGTATGTATAAATCCTAGTGACTTGCTTTTATATTTATACTACAGCTAATATATACATGCATGTCGGTTTAATATCTGCATGTTTTCCTTTTATTGAAACACATATGTTAGGGCATCTTGTAGCTGCTAGTTTTCACATTTACTTTTACTTTTAGTTGTTTCAAAGATCATATATGTTTCCTTCCTAGCGTGCACTTGATCTAAGCATTGTTTTTGCTGATGGAATTTGGTTAAATTGATATTCAAAACTTCCATAGACATTGAGATTGTTCTTCTTTAAAAAATATGAATATGTTTTGTTTCACTCGGTAATGCAACTCAACATATGACAAACCATGGACAATTTTTTCCTTCCTTTTTTTAGCTTTCCAAGTTTATTTTTAATGCAGCAATTTCATACACTTTTTAAAAGTACAAAAGCAACTAAAGATAGACCTTACAAAAGATTTTTTCTAATTGTGGTAGTTGTATGCTTTTTATCTTTTGTCAACATGTTATGAGGCTCCGGTCTTTTGTAACTCATCATTATGTGACTTTGAAATGATTTTTCATTATCTCAATTGAAAGTAATGGTCCTCCCAATATTGGGAGAATCATTACTCCAAGATTTACTGGGTAATAACCAGTGTGTGTAAATTTTCGAAAGCATGCTTTGGAAATGTATGAAATTGTCCTAACTGCGGGAGCAGACCTTTTTGAGATTCATTCTTGCTTCCAAGTCTAAACAACTCGAACTCAACTTCTATTCTTTCAAGAGAAAGCACCGAGATCCTGCGTAAGCATCATTTACCCGTTGCCAATGTGATCAACTTGGTTGGTAAGATTGAAATTGATACTGGTTACTGAACTGGCTACACGAGATCATTTTGTGAAAATCTGCGTTCAAATCAGTCCAAATGCTCCTTGGATTAGTATGGCAAGCATTGTTAGACAACTAGCAGATCGCCCTGTCAATCTTCCATGGCCCAGATAACTCAGTTTTCTCCCATGAACTACTTGTGTCAATGGATTAGTTCGATGCAAAACTTGGGGAGCTTATCTCTGTGCTTCTTTGTTTCCTTTTTCTTTTCCCCACATAAACACACGTAATAGGTCCTGCAACCTGTCTGCATAACATAATTCACTGTGCATTCTTTCATTTAATTGACCTTGTGATTGCTGAAACATTTTCCTAATAAATATGCAGGCAAATAGTGAGTCTTTTGTAGTCAGAACTCTGGACAGGAAAACACTTTGGGAAATGCAGACACCCCAGGTTTTCAATTTAAAGCATTTATATCTCTCAATTAACCGTTTGAGAACATTCTAATTGTTACTGCCTATCAATCCCTACAGGTCATCAAACCTGCGTTGCTCAAAAAGGGTTTTGAGCTTGTAAATAGGTACTAACTGATTCATGTTGCATAATTTATTTGTACACTGATTGCTAAAAACTGAACTGCTGTAAATAAATAATTAAGTATCAGGGTAATGAGCTCATTTTAATAAATGTTGAGGAACTGAACAAACCAGCCTTTTCCAAATCAGATATTCTATCATAAGCTAGTTTTCTCATGAGAGTCCGATACTTGTTCTGCTGTTTCAAGTTATTGGTGTGGGATTGCTTGAAGTACCTAAAGAAGAAGTAGATACTACTAAATTGATATTATTTGAAAAACAATCTTACTATAAGTTGCCTACATGGTCACTAGTATACATATTCTGAACAATTGTACTTACCACAGAGAAGGCCTTGAAGTGACTGATGACGTGTCTATTGTTGAGCACCTTCAACATCCTGTGTACATCACTGAAGGATCTTACACCAACATTAAGGTAGTGAAACATCTTTTCTATCTTGAGAAGTGGAATATTTAACTTTAATACAAAACCAAATTTAAGTACTCCAGCCTTTCCATCCAAAATTCCAAATGAAGCTTTTGTGCATTTGGAAGTTCATTCTATGTAAAAGAGAACAAAAATCTCATTTCATTTGTTTTTGGTCAAGGAAATCACATTTCATTGAATCACCAATAATTTGCTAATGTTTTGCAGGTCACAACCCCAGATGATTTATTACTTGCAGAAAGAATATTAAGTATGAGCTCTGAAAAGTCTTCTGAATAATCTTCATTTGCTGATTTTATGTTTGTGTTTGTAATTCTTTTTTTGTTCTTCCATTGTGTCGAAACTTGAGATGAAAAGAATTTTCTCCAATTTTAATCCGTTGTTTTAGGCTAGAGTCATGAGACTAGTTTTAACTTGCAGAATATGAAATTGAATTACCATTGTTTAAATCATTATCAAATTGTGACTGAGCTGGCGGTTGAGATGTTATGAAGACCATCTCGACCATTGTCTCGATCAGCATAAACAATCGACTACCATCTCAACCGCAATCAAAGTAGTTATTGTCTGCCATAAACTACTAGTTTGTAAACTAAATTTGGTGTAAATTCTTTTTTACTTTTTTTTTTTTTGGTGAAAGGTGTAAATTCATTTTTCTATACAACATTACTTGGTAAAGAAAAAGGAGAAAAGGTACAATTTTAAATTAACATTGCAACTAATTAAAGAAAAACTATTAAGATAATGATTTGGAACTGTAAGAAAATGATATAAATACAATAATGATAAATGAGCTTGTAGAATTTTCATTACAATTGGAGTTTATATATGAGCTTGAGTTGAGCAACTGACAAAGTAATATATCTAAACCCCATCTCAGCGTAACAGGTCAGCAATCTACAGCCTTACAACTAAAGAATAAGATTGATAATTGACTTAAACCTACACCACATAGATTGAGAGAGAGAGAGAGAGAGTTCATTACTTGACTTGATACTTGATAGCTAGAGCCATGGATCCTGGCCTGTACCGAGCGGCAACCACAGGAAATGTTGGTTATCTGGAAAATGGAGATGATGATTATGTTGTCCACCAGAGAACGCCTAAAGACAGCAACGTTCTTCACATTGCAGCTGAATTCAAACAAATAGAATTCTTCAGACACCTTTCAGATCATGCTCGGTATCGACCGCTGTTTTGGGGTACCAACAAGAAGGCTGACACTCCTCTGCACGTTGCCGCCCGAGTAGGCTGTGAAGAAGTAGTAAAGTTTCTCATTGAACACGCGAAGAAGGTTCAACACATAATTGAGGAAAGTGGTGTACCTACTGATAAACAGCTCCTCCGATTGACAAATTGGCAAAAGGATACAGCATTGCATCTTGCTGCCCGATACGATTGCCGTGGAGTGGTGACTCTGTTAATGGAAGCTGATCCCGAATTGTGTAGTTTTACTAATAACGCGAATGAGTCGCCCTTGTTCATAGCTACTCGCAAAGGCAATGTACAAACTGCTCTTTCTATTTTAAATGACTGCCCAATTCCTCCCTCTTATGACGGGACCAACAAACTCACAGCTTTACATGCGGCGGTGATTCGCATACGCATACGCGGCATACGCGAGATTATTTTACGGTGCTCAAGCATACCCGACATTGACTACAGTAAGTACATGACATTTCTGTATACATATATATTGCATTGGTCCTGTGGCCAAAAAAAAATATATATATATTGCATTGGTCCTTAATTATTAATCCTAGCTATAGCAACTTTGCTTTAATATATAGTTTCTGCTAGCTGTCATTTCATGTCTTATCTTGAGCTAGCTCTAATTTCTGTAATTGGTAATATCTATGTTAGGCCTTGTGAAGCTTATGGTGTCCAAAAATCCTGGTATAATCAAAGCAGTTGATGCAGTAGGGTGGACTCCCTTACACTACGCAGCATTAGGAGGGAATCCTGAAGCAACTCAAATTCTAATGAAAGGTGATAGCTCTGCCTCCTATATTTTGGACAACTTTGGAATGTCAGCTCTCCATGTTGCGGCCTTTGCAGGCCGCACCAAAGTTATGAAAGAGATGATTCGAGATCGGCCTGATACCTGTGATTTGCACAATCACAAAGGCCAAACTATTCTTCATGCTGCAGTTTTCGGTGGACAAGATAATGTTGTCAAGTACATATTGAAGACACCTGAGCTCGCAGGACTTATAAATGATGCCGATCATGATGGAAACACTCCTCTGCATCTAGCGGCGATTCACAAACGTCATATAATTATGACCATTTTGGTAAGCAATGCTAGAGTGGATAAGACTGCTACAAATAACAAATTGGAAAAGGCCGTCGACATTGTTATTGGCGACCGTTTGGAACAGGTACGTACGTAGCATATATAGGCGCAAACATAAAGTTTTTATGTGTGACTCACATCATCATTTTGTGTTACTACTCAACTCATATGTTATAATATGAGTGCACGAACAAATTTATTATAATATTAATGTTGTAAAAGTATGTAGAGATTAGGGTTTGTGGAAAAGGAGGCAGAGAGAAAATATATCAGTCGTCATCTTATTCATCTTATAAATATCCTTATATAGAGGTAGGATTTACTAGGTTTAAAATATTTACTAGTATGCCCCTACAACTAATTACAGGAATAGCCACATATAACAATATATTTACAACACTCCCCCTTGGATATTCCATTGCATTAGTGTTGTCTCTGCTATGCGCTTCTAAGTTGCCTCGTTAAAACCTTGCCAAGTAATAAAAACCCTGTGGGAACAAAAACAACCCTGGTCGAAGGAAAAAGAGTGCAACGCGCATGAGTGTGGAGTAGTCGCATCAGAACCTCGAAAGTAGGTGAAGTCATATCTTCTGGATCATAAGCAAATAGTATGTCAATGGGAGCGGGGTGCATTAGAGTTGCTACACCAAAACCTTGCCCGGTAAACCCAATGGGAAAAACCCGTGGTCGAAGGGAAAAGATGAGCAAATGCATATATATCAGATCAATACATCTTCAGGATGTAGTATGAGTAGGGTGACCATGCCAAGATGTGCCTCATTAAAACCTTGCCAGGTAACAAAACCCAGTGAGACAAAATAACCCTGGACGAAGGACAAAAGAGTACACAATGGTCAAGCGAGTATGCTTCGGGATACTCCCCCTGATGTCGACTTCCCCTGAAGACTACATACTAGATAAATAAGCAAATCTACGCGAACCAATACCTCGAACATGCATCAAGAAAGTGGACTTTGGCAGTGACTTGGTGAAGAGGTCTGCATGGTTGTCTTGAGATCGAATCTGCTTGACTTCAATCATCTGATGCTCTTATTGCTGTTGACTGAAGAAGAACTTCAGTACAATATGCTTGGTGTTGTCTCCTTTGATGAAATCTGTCTTCATCTGCTGGATGCAAGCGGCGTTATCCTCACAGATAATCGTTGGTTCATCAGTGGTGGAATTCAGCCCACACGTAGTTCGAACATGCTTGGAAACTGCTCTTAGCCATATACATTCACGAACTGCTTCGTGAAGGGCTAGAATCTCAGCATGATTTGAAGAGGTAGCAACAAAGGTCTGTTTCGTAGACCTCCAAGATATTGTTGTATTCCCAATGGTAAAGACATAATCAGTTTGAGAACGCGCCTTATGCGGGTCTGATAGATACCCTGCGTCAGCATATCCAAAAGGCGGGCATCATTCCGAGGATCGAGGGGGTTCGATCCATTCCTTGATGCGTAGCTAGGGATAGAATAAGCCCATATCCGTCGTACCTCTAAGGTAGCGGAAAATGTCTTTTATGCCATTCCAGTGGCGGCGTGTTGGTGCAGAGCTATATCTAGCTAATAAGTTCACAGCGAATGAGATGTCCGGTCTAGTACATTGAGCCAAATACAATAATGCGCCTATTGCACTTAGATATGGGACTTCTGGTGCCAATATCTCTTCGTTATCATCTGCGGGACGAAACGGATCCTTCTTACGATCTAGACTACAGACGATCATGGGCGTGCTAGAAGGCTTCGCTTTATCCTCATTAAAGCGCCTTAACATCTTCTGGATGTAATTCGATTGATGGACTAGAATTCCATCTGCACGGTGCTCGAGCTCCAGGCCGAGACATAAATTCGTTCTCCCAAGATCTTTCATCTCGAATTTCAACTTCAGGTGTTTAGTTGTTTCCTTGATCTCTTCAGGAGTACCAATTAGATTCATGTCATCGACATAAACAACTACAATAGCAAAACCAGAACTTGTTCTTAATAAACACGCAAGGGCATAGAACATTATTCACATATCCCATCTCGATCAAATACTCACTTAGACGGTTATACCACCTCCGTCCGGATTGTTTCAATCCATAAAGTGAACGCCTCAAACTAATGGAGAGCGTGTTCCGTGGTCTGGAACTATTTGCATCGGGTGTCTGAAGTCCTTCGGGAACTTTCATATATATCTCTGTAACAGGATCCCCATAGAGATAAGCAGTGACCACATCCATAAGCTGCATACTCAGTTTTTCAGAAACTACCAAACTGATAAGGTAGTGGAACGTTATGACGTCCATTACGGGGGAATACTCTTCCTCGTAATCAATCCCAGGGCGTTGAGAAAATCCTTGCGCCACTAGACGAGCCTTGTATCTTACAATCTCGTTTTTCTCATTACGCTTCCTTACAAATACCCATTTAAATTCTACAGGTTTAACATGGGGAAGGTGTAGGAACGACAGGCCCAAACACCTTTCTCTTTGTCAAGGAATCTAATTCGACCTGGATTGCTTCTTTCCATTTTGGCCAGTCGTCTCGACGTTGACATTCATCAACGGAGTGAGGTTCGATGTCATCGCTAGTTATGATTTCGGTAGCTACCGCGAATACAAATATATCATCGATGATAATCTCGTTTCGATTCCAGAGCTCACTTAAGCATGCATAATTTATAGAGATCTCTATGTTCTCGAGAGTGGGTTCTAACGTTGGAGCGTCCCCCAACGTCGTCTCTTCTGGGACGGACCCATAATCCGGAACTATTTCGTGAGATGGATCGGTTGAGATTGCGATGTCAAGAAGACTCGTTTGTGCCAAATTTATCCTCTTCCGGGGATAAGAGTCCATCGAACCTAGTGGTCAACCTCACTTCTGGGCAGGGACATATGACTGGTTAGCCGCTATGGCTGTACCTCGTCCATCTGGGACGACACGTTCTTCTGAAACGACACGTCCTTCGGGGACAGATATCCTTGCAGGCACGTTTGCAGCAGGTATATGTGATCTCGTCACTTTAGCTAGATCAGAGAATGCGTCTGGCATATTATGAGTTATACTCTGTAGATCTAGAATTCTCCGCACTTCACTATCACATTGTGCGGTTCGAGGATCGAGATGAGACATAGTGGGGACATTCCACGTCAATTCACGTCGTTCTTCAGGAACGGTGACGTTCATATCTCCCCCTAACGGCGGGAAGACTGTCTCATCAAAGTGACAATCCGCAAATCTAGCGGTAAAGAGATCGCCTGTCAAGGGCTCTAAAAAGCGTATAATGGATGGGGATTCATAATCGACATATATGCCCATCGTTCGTTGATGACCCATTTTGGTACTTTGTAGCAGCGCAACTGGCACGTAAACTGCATACCCAAATACGCGTAAGTACGAAACGTCAGGTTCGTACCCAGTCACCAGCTGTAACGCGGAGTAAGGTTGGGTAGCAGTGGGCCTCAACCGGACCAACATGGCTGCATGCAAGATTGCATAGCCCCACGCAGAAATTGGAAGCTTGGTGCGCATAACCAAGGTTCGTGCGATCATTTGTAATCTTTTAATGAACGCTTTTGTGAGACCATTCTGGGTGTGAACATGGGGAACTCGATGTTCAACATTAATCCCTAGGGGCATGCAATAATCATCGAAAGTTTTCGATGTAAACTCTCCGGCATTATCAAATCTTCTGGACTTTATAGGATAATCCGTGTGGTGAGCCTTCTGGGCTAGAAGTTTAGCAAAAGCAGCATTTCTTGTGGACAATAGTGTAACATATGATCACTTTGTCGATGCATCAACCAAAACCATAAAATATTTAAATGGTCCGCATGGTGGTTGGATAGGTCCACAAATATTCCCTTGTATCCTTTGCAGGAAAAGGATGGAGTCTTTACTAGTCTTTGCATATAATAGTCTAGTATTCAACTTTCTAAGCGAGCAATTTTGGCATAGTGTGTCACTAAACACAAGATCCTTATTAGTAAGGGGATGCCCGTGTGATGAATTGAGGATACGGCGCATCATACTTTGACCTGGGTATCCCAACCGGTCATGCCATAGAAAGAAACTGCTCGAATTGGTTAACTTCTGGTTAACTATGTGATTTGCCTCAATCGATCTAATGGTGGTCATATAGAGACCGCTCGATAGACATTTCAATTTCTCCAATGTACGCTTCTGGCCATACAAATTGGAGGTTATGCAAAGATATTCCACTCCATTTTCCTCAGTGGTTTCAACGTGATAACCGTTGGCTCGAATATCCTTAGAACTCAACAACGTTCTTCTGGAACTTGGAGAATATAAGGCCTCATTAATGGTAATTCAGTACCATTGGACAACATAAAAATGGGCTTTGCCATGGCCCTCTATCAGGTTGGATTGGCCTGATATGGTTGTCACAGAGGTATGAGTAAGCAATAAGTTTGAAAAATACTTCCGATCTTGAAGTATGGTGTGCGTAGTAGCACTGTCTGCCAGACAACAAACTTCCCCACTAAACATGCTTATTCATAAATTTAATTCAATAGATCACATGTATGAAAATAACTTAATTGAATTAAATAATATTCGAGCATAACCAAATTTTCAAAACAAATAATCCAAATCATAAATCACCAAAATAATCTGAATAAGAAAAACATTATTCAGAAAATAAATACGGCACAAGCGCCGATCATATCCATGTCATCGAGTTTCTAGTCCTCGAAGTGTCCAGTAGCAGTCTGGAAATCAGTGACCTCTAAGGTGGTATCCATAGGAAATGATCCCTCAACGAGATTGGTCTCTCGAGTTCCGCGACTGGCGTGATACTCATTTACAGCTTGCGCTGATGCACGGCAGGTGCGGGACCAGTGATCAGTTCCTCCACATCGGTAACAGAGATCATTCTGATTCTGGTCGCGACGGGCTGGACCAGTGTTCCTCTCATTTCGAGTTCTTAGGGCCGAGGGACCGTGGTTTCTACCACGTGGGCCATGGCCACATTGGCCTCCGTCATACAGGCCATTCCTCTGAGAACCTTTCCTTCCATATCTCGGGCGGTCAGACTTTGTGCCATTTCCATGACCTCGGTATCCTCTTTCGCGGTTTGAATCGCGATAAGTAACAGCGTTTGCTTCAGGCAATGATGCTGCTTTAGTACCGACAGGTCGGGCTTGATCATTTCTCATTAATAAGTTGTTGTTCTTTTCAGCGAGCAACAGAGTGGTGATCAATGCCGAGAACTTGGTAAAATTCCTCTCCCTGTATTGTTGCTGCAGGACCAAACAGGAGGCAGGGAAGGTGGAGAAAGTCTTCTCCAATAGGTCAGCTTCGGTGAGCTCCTCCCCACAAAATTTGAGGAGCGACCGGATCCGGCAGATCTCCGAATTATACTCATTCACGGATTTGAAATCCTGGAAACGAATGTTCTGCCAATCATGTCTTGCTTCAGGCAAGAAAATGGTCTTTTGATGGTCAAACCGCTCTTCCAGAGCAACCCAAAGAGCTCGTGGATCCTCTTCAGCGAGGTACTCAACTTGGAGTGCTTCCTCCATATGTTTCCTAATGAAGATCATGGCACTTGCCTTAAGAGATTCTGCGACAACATTGTCTGCATTGATTGTCGATCTCATCTTCTTGGCAGTCAAATGAAGCTTAACATCTTGAGTCCACTTTAGATAGTTTCTTCCGGAAACTTCCAAAGCGACAAAATCAAGCTTGTTGAGATTTGACATTCTTTGGTTGAAAGGAACAAATAATCATAATTAATGCTTTGGGCAATGACATCCATAAGCAACAAATAAAAACTTCAAGTTCTATAACATGGTATAGACATGCAAAATCTACTGGTTTTATCATGTATGGTGAATTTATGAAGGAAACTTCAGGTTCCTTATACGGCATTATTGAAGCTACAGGTTCAATATTTATGTATGAACTACTGGTTCATTAATTACCTGCAATTTCTACACATATATTCTAGTGCAAAAATTTAAACAAGTAAAATATTCATATACCCAAGTAGAACAGAAAAATATCACAAAATTATTTGAATAAAAGTTTCTGACATTTAGAGTATATATATTAAACGGTTTGCATGCTAACAATAAACTATCAGCAGCACAGTGGTTAAGGTGCACTCTTGGTACCCAAGAGGTCCTAGGTTCAAACCCCAGGCATGACAAGAATTAACATCTCATTTTTACAAAG